>NC_056728.1:1610904910-1611140421 GCF_019279795.1 Protopterus annectens
TCCATAGGACAGCGTCTTGTACAAACCTGGTGTTCTTACTATAGGGTAAAACCAATGGTAGCTGGGAGCCCTCCCGGTTACTGACTGTCAGTCTATCGGTCATACTTGAATAATATGGTTTAGCTCTGCCCTGTCTAAGAATGAAGACATTCTTACAGGCCCTGCTTACTTCTGTCATGGAATAACCTCTATCACTAAAATTGTTCTTTAAACCAGACAATTCACACCTGAAAGAGTCGTCCTCCGAGCACAACCTGGAAAACTAATGGCATGCCCTCTAACAATATTGTCAAAAGTTTGTGGAGGGTGCATGCTGTCATTGGATAAATAAGATGCCCTATAACATGGCTTCCTATATACACTGGTGCAGAATTTATCTGTCAGCCAATAGACTGTCACATCTAGATAGTTTATGGAAACCTCTGAATACTCAAGGGTGAACTTAAGAAATCCATTGGTATTGTTGAGCTCTGTCAAAAAATGCTCCAACTGGGCACCAGTCCCTCTCCATAGGAGAAAGAGGTCATCGACAAAACGTCTATAAAAGACGATGTCAGGATGTACTAACATGACCTCCCTCTCCCATGCTGCCATAACCAAATTGGCATATGAGTTGGCACAACTGGTGCCCATTTCCACTCCAGTCATTTGTTTATAGCACCTGTCCTGAAAGATAAAGACGTTATTATCTAAAACAGTCTCTAAAAGAAGGCAGAGAAAATCTGCTTCAGTAATGGTCATGCGCTCAGTCAGTAAACCACAAACCAACTGAACACCTTCCATATTTGGAATGCGAGTGAACAGGGACACCACATCCATAGTGGCTAAATACAAACCATCAATGGTCTCCAACTCACTCAATATTGCATACAGGTCTAACAAGAACTATTGTGTGTCCTGAAGCACATATTCATAATGTGCCAATACTGTCTTAAGTTTATAGTCCAAGTATATGGACATTGGCTCAGTGAGCCAACCAGCCCCTGCTAGTCGGTCTAAATGGTGGGACCCTCTGATTTTTATGGATCATGGGTAACCCATTGATCCTGGGTGTTAGAGGAAATTCTACATAAAGATAATTAAACAGGTCCTGTGTTATAAGACCAAGTTGCTTACATTCCAGGAGCATATCATGTACTCTAAGACTTAAGCTATTGACATCCTCAAGTGATATCGCCTGATAGGCTTCTGTGCTTAACATTTCTACCATGGACCGTATATAAAATGTCCTGTCCATTACAACAGTGAGTCCCCCCCTGTCAGCTGGGCGGACAATAATGTCAATATTGTTCCGCAATGCTGACAAGGCAATGCACTCACTGTCGGATAGATTATTACTACTTCTCATTGGAACCCTTTGAAAAGCAGTGTGCAAATCATTTTCAACCCCCTTCAGGAAAACCTCTAAAGTTGGGGGAAGATGTGGATTCATTAGACTAGGTTTCCTAAAAGTGACACCATCATTAGAACTACTGTCCCTAAACAGAAGTTTCAAGGTAATGTTCCTAACAAATAAGCGCACAGCTAACAAAGCATCAGTTATGTCCATGTTATCAGATGGCACAAAGGTAAGGCCTCTATTTAATACACTGAGTTCATCACTACTCAATACATGAGATGAAATATTCAAGACCAAAGACTTTAAGTCCAATTCCTTTGGTTTGGCTGATTGTGTGTGTCTACAACTGAGTCTCTTCTCTTCACTCCTGGTATGGAATCCTGCTCGAAAGACCTCTTCCTCCCCACACGGACTGGTAGGGGAACAACTGGAAAATCCTGTGTTTGTCCAGCATTAAGTTTATCCAACTGGATTTTACGCCTCACAACAGTACTGGTACGGATAGGCCTATTCCATTCCAGAACCGCTGAGCTGGAAGGTGCTTCAGCCGGAGTGAAGTATACTGATGTGACCAATTTAGGTGTTCTAACATCACGAGGTACAGTATCAATACTGTGAGGATCATCAATACCTGCTGGTACAGCACTGGCACCTGTTTCGAACCCGGAAGCAGGCAACTGACAGTCCTTAATCACATGCTCACTAGTGGTCTGCTTATTAGCATATTGAGATCTATTAGTCTGTTTGTTATTCTGTTCATTCTTTCTAAATGGTACAGAGTTACCAGCAATACTAGAGTCTCTCGGCCACATAAAAACATTATTTTTTGAAAAATCTTCTCTGTCTCTCACAAGCTTTTTCTTCTTTTGGTTAATTAAAGTATGTTCATACCTCACAACCCAGTCAATAAGCTCATGCAAGAAAATTTCAGCTAGATCCTTGCCAATACACTCATTCAACTGCTGTTCCTGTTTAGCAACCATCTCTCTCAACTCTAGTTTCATAGGTTGAAAAAAGTCTAATAACAATTGCATGTAGGCTGTTTTTATGTGGCCGAGAGACTCTATTATTGCTGGTAACTCTGTACCATTTAGAAAGAATGAACAGAATAATATACACATAATATACACACATATATATACATATATATATATATATATATATATATATATATATATATATATACACACACATATATATAGCTAATTCTTTAGCTAATTCAGTATATAACCACTATGAGAGGAAAGAAGGGTCAGTGAAGATTTCAGGTCCCAACTTCTAGGCTGGTAGCTTGAGGTAGTTCAGGTTTGGGTGCACCAGATTTCCTTCCTCTTGAGTAAGAATAAGCTATTAGACAGTTGAAAAAGGTAAGGTCCTCCTCTTGCTCATCTCTTTCAATTTAAAGTAATGCTGCCAACACCAAACGGGTGAAAGGACCAAAATCTGGCTAGCACCATTCCGTTGTGCCTTTAGGAAGACCCTGGGAATAGGGTGTGCTTGGAAATGCATACAGAAAAGCCTTATTCAATGAGCTTGAAAATACATCTAGTACCACAATTCCCCTGCATTGCTATTTACTACAAGAGGCCAGAATTAGGAGATCTCTTAGTTCTGAAGAGAGGTAAACAGATGCATCTCTGGGTTATTTAAAAAATGACCAACGTGTGGAAAAAGCTTCCAGGTGCAATTTCCACTTAAGAAGGCTGGTTACAGACCTGCTTAATTGGTCTGCTAAGGAATTCTGAGAAGAAGGGATGTTAAAAGGCTTGCAGCTGACAGCTGTATCTGACTGCCAAGTCTCAAGATATCAGGACCACCCTGCCCAGCTGGCATGAGCAAATGTCTCACTAATTTGTTTTTGTGGCATTGTATGTGATCACCTGGAGGACTGCTGGCCTCCAAACCAATTTGAAGATCTGAAGAGCATAAATAATGGTCAACATCTCTTTTTAAGACCGACGTGCTGTTGCCTCAATTGTTCCACCATCTGTGACCGTCAGAGAAGCTATGTGAGATACCCAGACTGCATACTGATGTGACTGCTTTCACGGTTTGTCTCCCGTTTGGATTTACAAATAGCATCCTACAAGCCACAGGTCACCTGGGTTGTCCATCTTCAGAGTTCCTCACTGAAGGCAGTAAGAGCTGCAGCTCTCTTCCAATGGATAAAGGTGGAGGCAGTACTGATTCTTCATGTATTGCTGGATCTTACACTTGTGCACCCTGACCAGTGAAACAATGAGGATGGAGGGGGCCATGCATTTAATAGCTGTCAGACTATCAGACTAGACCATGCTGACATGGTTGCTTATCCTTCTGCTTAGGGAAAAATATACTCAAAATCTTCCCTGGTGGATGTAACAGCCTCCACCTCATAATGTTTATTCATAATTGTTCCTTGGAAGGTTTTCATATGTGAGGAACAGAGGCAGGATTTCTTTTGACTAGAAAGTTTGAGAAATTCAAATTGCTTTTACTGATATCTTGCGATTTTTTCGTGATTACATTCACCCAGGTTGTGCCTGAAACTGGTCCCCCTAAGATCAGTACACTACTTTGGTAAACAAACCTCAGTAAATAAATATCAATTATATGGCCTGGCATTCTGTACTACATGATATGTCCTTTCAGACCTCACTGGATTTGGTCTGGGTCAGTAAATCATTCAGGTAATGGTAAATGCTACATTCCTCAGTGTTGAGGGCATTACATTTTGTGAATAGCTTGGGAGTAGTGGGCAGACCAAAAGGCAAAGATGTTAAGTTTAAAGCTTGTGCTTCTAGCACAAACCTCAAGAGTTTCCTGAGCTTTCTGTAAATGGAGATGTGTAATTAAGAATCCTTCATGTCCAAAATAAACAGAAGGCTAACTTATAATAGCTGTCTATGTCATAAGTGCAGCTGATTGTTTATTTGCTCACCTTCAGGGTGGTATGAGACAGTGTCAGGAGCCTTTGCTTTAAGGCTACATCTGAAATCTCCTCATATACGTTCTTAATGCAGCAGAAGTAAAAACTTTTTCTTAAGCATACCAAGGACATGGCTATGTCATGGAACAGTACATTTTCTGGCGCCAACATACAGCCTCCAGTTGCATCCAGTGCCACAACCAAAGAATCAGCTACTTTATTTTTGTAAAAGCATTTGTACTCGTCTTCTTACATTACAGAATCTACAAGGCCTTCCGCAGCACATCTGTCTGTTAATCAGACTCGAGAGAGGAAGAGAGTGAAAAAAGATATGAAAGCCCCAAAGACTGGTAACAGACTTAACAGAAAACATAAATCATTTGCTCAGCAGAGCTCCTGCATGGAAAACAAACAAAAAAAAACAAAGAAATATCTAGGAAAGGAACATGTTCTCTAAAGGTTTGCAATTTAGGCTGCTCTCCTGCTGATGCTTGGAAACTAGGAAACCAGCAGTGAATTCTGCTGAAGCCTGGAACATCCAAGACATCTGTATTCCTCTGTCAGCTTTCAAACAGGCAAAGACAGTTGAGGATGTGAGAAAAGCATATATAGGAGCCCAAGGCTGGTAAGACTGCATCTGTGATGCCCTCAGAACGTTGCACGACTGAAAAATGCTGCACATTCTCTAACTGTAGAAAATTTAGTGGTTAACTTTTGATCCACCTTATGCTGGTTATTTAGAATGCCTGCTCGCACCTTCACAGGACGAATCTATCTTAAAAGTAGGGGAGGATGCCCTTGGTCCCAAGGTTCAAATTGTTTTTCACTGTAAGACAGCTTTAAAGACTATAGGACACTTGGAGCAGAATAATTGTGATAAACAAATCACAGATTCACACCAAAATATTTGATGGTTATTGCCAAGGCAAAATAAACAGACCATGAGAGCCCTTCCGAAATGCCAACCACAGACACTTGTTGGTGCTCTTTTCCATGGATGTTACTGATCTATGAAAGATCTCCAAAACCACAGTCAAAAAGTTCAATACAGTAAGCAACAACAACTTAACAATAATCCACAAATTAGCAGGAAAAATCCAAATTTGGGTACTTAATGAGGCTCTGGAGGTCACCTGGATGAACTAAGGACAGACTTCTGTTTATCTAATGTGGATAAAAAAACTAAAGACAGCTAAAGTGGCTTAGGCTGCTCTACCCTTTGCACCCCATGTTCTCCTGATGCCTTCAGCAAGGGGACAGTTAGGCCTTACACAGGGGGTGCGTGTGCGTGTGTGCCTGTGTGTCTGTATTTGCACATTATTGCCCAGTGTTTCCTGAAATAATCCGACTGAAGGGATACAACTACAAACATTACTAGCAGTTAAGTCTATATTCTCAAGACAAGAGCACCTAATATCATTTCAGAAAGGTCCACAATATGAGGGTCAGGAATTCATCAGATATGTATGTGAATGAAGACGTACACATACCGTATCCAGTCTACAGTATCCACAATCAAACTGGCAACGGGAAAGAACAATCCAGTGAAGAATACCACAAGGAACATATGTAATAAAAACTATCAGGACTGTCACTTCACAATTTTGGATCATACCAATACTATTCCCAAGCAAGGCCTCAATCACTCATCAGCTCAACTGTTATGCACAGAATATTGAAAAGCACATTACCTACAATCAGCTACATTTCTGGCAAAGTAAATGCTGGAAAGAACTCCACAGAAGCAGAAATACTACTATGATAAAAACTCAAGAAGGCTGCTAGACTCCAAATATGGGGATAATGTATGAACACATGAAAACTACATGAAAAGCTGCATCCTGAAGCTGAAACAGCTGGTAAATATATTGTTCATGGGAAACATGGAAAGCTACACAGAAGTCATCTCGGATATCTGTATTACGATGAATGCATTCTAACTCCAAGGAAGAAGTGCCACAACTACTCCTATGCACAAAAAGAGACCGCTGTTAACTGAGACAGTCAAGTGTTGCAGTGACACACAAACTGTACCTCCAAACAAAACCCTGTAGAGTTGGAAAAACAGATGTTGAGAGGTAGATATGTTAGACCAGTAAAAAAACAGTTCAAGTGATAATCAAGATGCTAAGGACTGATGTTTTGCTCAGTGTACGTCTGGTTATGAAGAAAATAATATTTCATACTAAGAAAAGCCCACAACATGTTTAGCACAATGCTTACATTCATTTAATAATATCAGTGTAACACAATATGAGTATACTTACTTTGGTGGACAAATCATCAAGGTTGACAGCAAAATCTCTGACCACAAAAGGTCGAGAATACTAATGTTGATGTTACCGTACATGAGCCAGACAAAAGCTCAGTGCAAGCAAATTTTTTTTTTTTTTAAATAAAGGGTAGGCAAGCAGCTCCCCAGCCCCCTACAGCCCCTGCTAATTATTATTTATACATACATATATATTTACACACACACATATATATATATATATATATATATATATATATACACACACACACACACACACACACACAGACACACTTACCCTGAGACTGCACAGTCCCCAGGAAAAGGGAATATTCCCCAACCTGGGGATTGTTGGTCTAATGCACTTGTCGACCATCTGCATTTCTCAACCAAATGTGGTGGATTAAAAACAGTCTCTGAAGAAGAACTTCTAAATAAGAGATGCAGTACGACACAGAAGTACAAGTTATGCTGGAATTAATGTAGGTAGGATTACAATATGAAGTACAGGAATCTGAGTAGAAGTTATGGAAGTTTGAGAATATGACAAGAATGAGGGCATGAGTTAGGTAAATTAACCAGTTCTGCAGTTGCCGCAGAATGCACCTTTGAAGAGGAAGTGTTCAAGTGTCTTCCTGAATATTGTAAGGGGGAAGCTTTCCTTAAAAGAGGTAAGAAGGGATTCACAGACCTGCAGAGCAAGGATGGAAAAACTGGTCTGTGTGGTTTAGTTCTGGTTTGGGTTTATGGAGGGAGGTAATGTTGGGAGGCAGGGACCTAAGGTTGTAATCTCAGGCTATATTATACACTTTCTAGGAATACCATTGTGTTTCTGAACACCTGGAGCACAATGTACAACAGTCTGCACAACCAGTGTTACTACCTGGACAAGAAAAAATGAGCATCTCATGGTGTGAGACAAAATTAAGTGGACATTATGTTTAAATGAACATCATTTGGTATAAAACAGTATGCAGTGGATGCACTATAACTTAAACTCGTATTACTTTGTTCTACTCTGTTTATCTACCATTACAATGTTATACTTCCAAGTCAGACAGATAACAGCAAAAGTTACATTCAATGCAAGAGATATTCATACTCATCATTCTGAAGGCCACTGTATCTCAGGCTGGGAACAAGCATGATTCGAACATTTTCCAATTTCCCCTTAACAATATGCATGAACTGATCCAGGTGGCAAGAAGGCGGTTTTGTAGTGTACGTCAGGACAGCATCATCAAAATTAATGCAGAGCGTCTGTGGAAGGCAGTGATTTCCAAATGCTATGCGACCCTAGGAACAAATGGAAACAATGTTAGTGCATTTGTTCATGAGTAAGCAACAAAAGTCAGTGCTGTTATATGAATATTGGCATTTGCTGAGTGCGGAAAATATCTAACACGATAGCAAGGAAGCTAGTCCTGTAAATATTGCATTTTGAAAATTGTGCTACTGGTATTTTTTTTCTAAATTCTCCCTCCCAGTCAGATCCAATTGGAAAACAACTTTCCATGTGACCTGTTTTGAAGGTCCACACTACCGCGAACTTCCACGTGCTTTCTCTCACTGTATTCAAGTCATACTTTCCCCAGAGGTACTCTTTATTCTACCATTATGCTAAATCAAAGCAAGTCTTTTGACGGATTTTATTATATTTACCCTGTTGAGTGCATCTGTAACGCAAATACAGGAGAAAGAGGATACCCCTGCCTGGTTCCTCTGTTCAAACAGAATTCATCAAAGATGACCCCCACACTTTCATTTTTGCCACTGACCCCTGCCTGGTTCCTCTGTTCAAACAGAATTCATCAAAGATGACCCCCACACTTTCATTTTTGCCATTGATCCCTCATATATCCTCCTAATTAACCTTATTATTGTATCAGGGAATGCAAATGCTTCCATTGCCCTGTTCATAAACTCCCAGCTTACTCTGTCAAATGCTTTTTCTGCATCAAGCCCCACCAACAATAGTCATACTTTCTTACATTCTTCTTCCTTTTGGATCATCATTGTTATATTAATGATGTCAAATGTTTGCCTACACTCCACAAAACCACAGCGATACATATCTATCAATTTTGGCAACACCTTTGCCATTCTTTTAGCCATTACAGATGATTTTATAATCATGGTTTAGAAACAAAATGAGCCTATATGAAGCTGGATCTCATGGGTCTTCGTCTTTAGGTATTACAGTCATCACAGCTTTCTTCCAGGAAGTTGCTGCTTCTCCTCAAAACCTTGCAGATCTTTGTCACTTTCTTCCCTCCTTGCTTCCAAACTTCCACAGGAATACCATCTATTCCTGTAGATTTTCCTGTAGATTTATTACACATCATGCTTTTTCTCTCATCTCCTCCTATCCTAGCTGTTAATAATTGAACCTCATCCACCTCTAACCATATCATATTTAATTCTTCCATAATATTTCCATTTGTACTTTTTCCACATTTCTCTGCTTTATACAAATTTTCATAAAATTTCCAAAATATTTTAATACATCTACAGGATCTCTGCAGCTCCCCTAATACATTCATTTCCTTGTTACAGGCTCCCTAAGCTTGGAAGTGGCCCTTTCTACTTTCTATTGCCTGAGCTGTTGTGCTTTTTTATGCTCTGGATTTACTTTTTTTTTTTTTTTGTTAAAACAGTTGCTTAACAACAATCTTTCTAAACTCATAAATATTATCCAGGCAATCCCTTATTTTTCCTTTTTCACTCTGCAAGTGTGCCTCCTCTTGTTCTGCGAGATTCCCCTTATTCTGCAGTATTTCAACCTTTGTCGGTTCCATCAGAATAATTCTTGTTACTTCTTAATCATCTCTCTTTTTTATTTCTAACCTATAAAACTCCATTTTAATTTATCCTACTCTCTAGCTATATTTTCTGAAGAAATTTCTATCATCCATATCAACTCCACAGTAATTTTCACTACCCGTTCCTTAAATTCCTCTGTTTAATAGACAGGTGGGGAAGTGCAAGTGTCTCACTTTTATTTCATTACCTTGTATTCTTATTTTAGTTATTATTGGCACATGATCTGAAATAGTTACTGGATGCATATCAAAACTGTCAACTAAACGCATATGCTCCTATGAAACAATTTCTGTCTAACCTAGCCCAGTTCTTTCACCCTGGGGAATAAGATGTAAATTCTCTCAGAGCTCCTATTGAATTCATATCATCAATAACACATATTTCATAAATTTCTTCAAACACCTGGCCACTTTTGTTATATTTTCCCTTCTACACCCCCCCCCCCCCAAATTTACCCTCACTGTTGCAAATCAAATCCCAGTTCCCACCTATAAGTAAATTCCTTGCTGAAAGCAGATTACTTCTTCCAAAATTTTATTAAGCTTCACTGTAGCAGTTTTAGGTGGAATATAAATGCAAGTCAACATAATCCTCCTCCCTTGACAGTAGCCTCCTACTACTACAAATCTACCATTATCTTTGCTTCTTCTTTTATCCCTATTTGTGCTCCTCCAGCAATTAATATAAGTACTCCCCTTTTCCTTTGTCCCAGATATTCCACTGAATCACCATCCTGAAATCCTTCCTTTATCAAATTCACGTACCCAGTTCTTTCCAAACTGTCTTCTGTAGCACAACTCTTTGCACTCTGCATTTCTTAATATAATTCAATACTCTTTCTATTGTGCATCTGTGAGAACATTCAAGTTCAAAGATAACATGAAGTGTCGCCGTTTTGCAACATTATTATTCCCACCGGATATGTATAGCACCTTTTGTTTTTTAAATGTCTAGATTCTACTTTTGTGTTACATGCATTCACTAATGTCTGGCAGGCTGATTTTTTTATACAGTTGTTTATTGTCATATCCATTTGAACTTGTCACATTAGAGGAAGGGAGAAATTAATGAATTTATGAAAGAACAAATTCATTCATTCATTCATTTAAATTTGTTAATCAGGTAGATGAACTGGTCAAATGATCCTTTTCAATTGCAACTCAGATCAAGCATAGACACACGTGAACGTAATACAGGGTTACACTGACACTAAGTAAGGTAAACACAGCTAGAAAGCAGACTAATACACATATATTTGCAATCAATTTACACAGTACAGAGTATATACACTGTTAAAACAAGGAGGAGGCAGAAAGTACAGTTGTGTACACTTAACATAAATGTAGATGTTCGAGTGTATTCACTGTTGCAGTCATTACATTTGGGTAATCTGCTGGCATGTTGCCCTCAGTCGGCCTGATTAACAAAGTCTCGGGTCCTGCGTTGGTTGCTGTCCCTTCTTCCTTGACATCAGGTCATCAGGGGTATAAAACATGCAGCTGATGCCATTACATCAATTTTTCTTGCCCCATATGTCAGGTGCCCCCCAAATGGGGAGCAAATAAAATTAAAAACACAAAAATATACCTCCAACCAAAAGCAAATACACCAGAAAGGTTTTTAAGCATTAAGCATAGTAAAAGAAAGTAGAGGTATAGCCATAGAAAAACGGGGCTGGAGGGAGGGTAACCAGGACTGCAGCAGTGAATACACTCAAACATCTACAGTTATGGTAAGTGTACACAACTGTACTATGTTCTTCGTGTTTCACTGTTGCAGTCATTACATTTGGGTAGATTCCCAAAGCTATCGTTAGGAGGAGGAAGTTATACAACATTAGGACCAGCTATAAGGCCCTGCAAGACAGCAGTGGCAAGGCCAGCTCTGGATTTAGAGAAAATTGGTAAATGATCATGCTTGGTGAAAGTATGTACAGCCAGGTAGCAGCTTCTAAAATATCCCTGGTAGGAACACCTCTGAGAAAGGCTGCAGAAGTAGATGCAGCCCTGGTGGAATGAGATCTGATCCCCTGGGGGATAGGTTTTCCATGGTGCTTATAGCAGAAATGAATGCAATGGCCTATCCATTTAGAAATGGTTTGTTTTTAAATACCCTTCCTCTCTGCCCCAGCAGCAAATGCAACTAGCAATTGTTCAGATTTTCTTCGAAATTTAGTTCTGTTCAAGTAGAATCTAAGTTGTCTGCGTACGTCCAAGGAATGCAGAATCCGTTCCCCTTTGTTCTGTGGATTGGGATAGAAGGTTGGCAAATGAACGGACTGATTAAGAGCCACGCTGGAAACCACCTTGGGCATGAAGGATGGATTAGTCCTCAGAGATACCCTGTCCACATGAAAGATGATGAAAGGCTCCACTGCCATAAGGGCCTGTAATTCAGATATCCTAGCTGAAGTGATTGCTAAAAGTAAGGCTGTTTTCCAAGAAAGAAATTTTAAGTCTGCAGTAGCAGCTGGCTCGAAAGGAGGTAGAGCAAAATTAAGGTCCCAGGCAGGGGTAGGAGCTCTCCTGGGTGGTCTCAAGTTCTTTGCCCCTCTGAGATACTGCTTGAGCAAGGGATGAGAAAAGAGGGGTGGTTCTGTGTTATAGTGAGCTGAAATAGCTGAAGCGTGGATTTTAATAGAGGAAAAAGACAGGCCCTTGTGAAGCATCTCAGTCACGTATTGCAAAATCTGAGGTAAACTGGGCGCTGCTGTGCTCATCCCTAAAGATTGGTTCCAGGCACAGAATCTTTTCCATTTGTCAGCATAAGATTTTCTAGTACTAGGTCTTCTCACCTTCAAGATGACATCCATCACAGGTTTGCTGAGGGATGCTAAGGGGGGCTTTAAGTGATTAGCCAAGCTGCAAGGTTCAATATTGGAAGCTGAGGATGCAGAATTTGGTTCTCCTGCTGAGACAGCAAGGAAGGTGTCTGAAGCAGGTGCCAGGGAGATATTTGTGACACACTGTGCAGGAGTGGGTACCAGTGTTGCCGTGGCCAGTCTGGAGTAATCAAAATCATTCTTGGTTTGTCCTGTTTGACTTTTAGCAGAACATTGGAGAGCAGAGGAAGAGGGGGAAAGGCGTAGACTGGTTTTTCCAGCTGAAGGACAGGTTTTTTGTGGGGAGTCCTTGTGCAAAATTTGTTCAACGGTAGTTCTGGGGGGAGGCAAATAGATCTATGTCTGGGCTCCCCCATTTGCGTGTCAACATGTTGAAAATCTGTGGTTCCAGTTTCCACTCGTGTGAGTCCATGAGATTTCTGCTTAGTCCGTCTGCCAGTGTATTCAAATTTCCTGACAAGAATTGAGCTTGTAGGTGCACTTGGTAGCTCAAGGCCGTGTTTCACAATGCCATGGCTAGTCTGCAGAGGGGGTAGGAATGTGTACCCCCCTGCTTGTGTACCACATAACCGCTATTTTGTCCGTCTTTACCATTAGTTGTCCTGGAAGAATGTAGTCCTTGAAGGCTGTCAGAGCCTTCTGTGCAGCTAACATTTCTTTTTGATTGATATGTAGGTGCATTTGATTTGGGTTCCATTTGCCCTGAATGCACTTCCCTGCCAGGTGAGCCCCCCATGCATAGTCTGATGCGTCTGTAGTTAGGGTTTGGGAGGCAGGGGGTGGTGTTAATGGAAGTCCATTGCTTTGGTGGCAGGTCTCTGCCCATCATAGGAACTCCAGGTGTAGGCAAGGTATGATAGGAATCATTGTTTCCAGGTTGTGACAATGTTGACTCCACAGACTTTTTAAGTACCACTGATGTTTCCTCATATGCAGTCTTGCATATGGAATTAGAATAATGCAGGAGGCCATGAACCCCAAGGCTTGCAGTATTTGTCTTGCAGAAAGCAGGGTTTTTATGGCCACTTGTTTGAAGTACGTTACCAAATGAATTTGCTTTTCTGGCGTGAGGAAAGCCATCTGGGCAGTTGTATTCAAGCTTGAACCCAGGAATGCAATCTGTTGAGAGGGTACCAGTTGTGATTTTTTTTCGTTTATGGTGTACCCTTTTTACAAACGCCAGATGATTTAGAAGTATGGCCTGGTTTTCTGCCTGAATTAGACAATCGTCCAGGTATGGATATATTTGAATTTTTCTTTGCCTGCAAAATGCAATTACTTGAGCCAGGCACTTTGTGAATACCCTAGGCGCAGTAGACAAGCCAAAGGGCAGTGCAGAGAACTGATAATGCAAGTAGCCTGCTTTGAAGCGTAGGTATCTTCTGCAAGATTCCCTGATTGGGATATGCTGGTAAGCTTCTTTTAAATCAGGAGTTGCCAACCAGGCATCTTTGTCTAGCATAGGAAGTAAATGGTGAAGAGTCAGCATCTTGAATTTTGGAACGTCCAGAAAGGTGTTTAGAGTAGACAGGTCCAGAATTGGACGCCATGATTAGTCTTTTCTGGGTACCAGGAAAAGCCTGGAATAGAAACAGTGTCCCTTTTCCTCTTATGGTACCGGTTGAATAGCCCCCATGTTTAAGAGGGAAAGTACTTGTTTTTGAGCCTCTGCCCACTGATTTGGGGGCACGTCTGGCCACCCGTTTGGTGTAGGCTGTTAGATTTTATGAATATAAATCTGAAATTAATTATGTTGTAAATATGCTGAAAGAAAAGGCTTGCTTAAATGCAGAAACAAAGTTTAAGTAAAATGTGATCAGCAGTCATACTAAATGACCATGGCTTGGAAAAGGAATCTGCTGAATGGACATTTTTCCCTTACAGACTCAAGGCATGATGTATGCAAGAACAAAAATGCAAAATCTGCTTTTAAAGAACAATGACATGTTATTCTGCATGGAAAAACAGGATGGCACAAGAACAGATGTTTTACAAAGATCCAAATAAAATACAGGATGTTCACACTGTCAGAAAAGCTGATCTCTGACAATGTGTTTTCTCAAAAATATGTTTTTCTTCATAAAAAACAGGATATGCTTATCAGCATTGACATAAGAACATATGTTTCTATACACAGATTCAAATAGAATACAGGACAATGTGTTTCCTCAAAAATATGTTTTTCTACATGGACATTAGGACACTGTTACAGGATATTCACACTGTCAGAAAAGCTGGTCTCTTACAAGACATTGTTAAACAAGGAAGTTTAGTATTGTTTCTACAGGATAAGCAATTCTCCAAAATATGTTTATGCATGACTAAAAAGAGTATATAAAGAGCTGTATAAATCCAGTTGTTTAGGGATATGGTAGGAACACATTTGGTGTTCTGAGGTAAATGTTATATCTCTCACATCATCTGTACTATATGAGAAGTAAAGTTGGAACAGTACTTTTAAGCTGCAACGTGGTTTCGTTTGATTTATTATAAAAAGTTATTTGTTACTGCTCTTTAAAGTTGATGCTGCAAAGTATATTCTCTCATCAGTGTATATTCTGCAAGATTCTGTATGCAACAGACTGTGAATGCAAATATAATCAGACTTTGAATTTTAGCAAGAATCCAGCCAGCAAGACTGAGTGTCATAAGAACACTGCAAATCCATCACACCAAGCAAGAAGCAAGTAAGAGACATATAATATTTTTTCAATGGCGAGGCAGCTGAGTGACTAGCTCCATATAATTTTTTCAATGGCAAGCTAGTCTGCATTTGAACCTACAATCTGCATTCAGACACAGGAGGAGTGATGGTAAGCCCTGCAGAGGGTCACTTCAGTTAAATTGCAGTAACTAACATTTGTACGTATGTGTCAATTCTGAACAGACGTATTCCAGTTTATGCAGCTTGCAGTAGTAAAGTTTTTTAGACGTCTACAATCCGGAGTGAGACTAGTTCAAGAAATTCGCAGTGCCATAAATTCTTCAAGAAAAGGGGGATATCCACTAGCCCATCAGTCCACTGCCTGTTGTGCTTTCCCAGCTTCTCAAGTGACTTTGAAAAATTTCCAGCCATCTGCAATAGCAGCCTGATCACCTGTTTTCTTGCTAACTGGTAAGACTTTTTTCTGTGTCACATATTTAGTGTGGATGATGTTAAAACAGTTTGTATATTCTTAAGAGAGTTTTTATATTCTTAAGACAGTTTGTATATTCATATATAGTTTCTGTATTCCTAGACAGGTTGTATATTACTAGATAGTATGGATATTATTTATAATTCATGCAGGAGTACACCAAACTTTAGTAAATTACTATGTTGGTATACACAGCACATTAGTAAATGTAAACCCTTATTAGGGCAGGTTGATAGTAAGGCATAATGCAAATGTATTACAATATTTGACTGGTATCTCAAAGAAAACCATGTGAAATATGACAAATGTTTATTGTGTGATTCAACAAAAACTGCATTTTGTGTATTATGTCATAAAATAATATTGCATCATATTGCTAAAAAAATAGACTGTAAAGACAGATCTGAAAAATTAACTAAGGGTAAAGTGTTTCCATTACATTCTGATGTTGAACAGTTATGTCCTGTCACCACATGTGAGTCAAATCAGTTAATGATAGAACCCCTAGTACATTTTGTTACAAAGGAATGTAATAAACTTCTAAAAGACAGACACAATGAGTTCAGGAAGCTTAGACAAGTTATACATACATCTTTTCAAAAGTGCTTAGGAGTTTCAGATTCAGCAGAACAGGCTCCTGAGACATATCAAGCAGACTATAAGGAAATTCTTCAACAGCAGTTCCAGGATAAAGAAAATAAATTAGCTGAACTGACAGAGACTGGGAACTTCCTGCATACACAGTTAATCTGTGCAAAAGAAATATATTTTATAATATGTTTATGTTTTGAAAATGGTTAAACATACATGGTAGGATGGTAGCATCTGATGTAGGATGATAGAGACAAATCATTTTTAAAAGTTTTACTTTCATTCAGTTAAAGCAAGACATATATCAGTACTACAGTAAAGTAAAGCATATGAATACCATTCATTAGCATAGTCAAAAGGTAAACAAAACTGTTCTAGTGTATAAAATTAAATAAAAATAGATGAGTAAAGATTTAAAGTCACAAGACTGACATGCTTGTATAAAGATATACATATACAAGACAGACATGCATGTATGTTCTTTTCATCTAGAGTACATTTGTTTACAATACACAAAAGCAAAAGGCAGACATTAGCAAATATAAATAATATAAATATAAATGTGTTGGTTAAACTAATATCTATTTTTTTTTTTTTTTTACAATTTGTTTATAATTATATAGTAACACCAAACAGTTAAAGTTCTGAATTTTAAAAAGAAAATCACAGATGATATTAGTCAAACAGTTTTGTAAAATTAATGGCAAGACAGTTAAATAGTTAAATAAATAAATAAAAAAATATATACTGAAATCCATGTAAGGTAATTGTAAAATGATGTCTATTTATGTTGTATAAATGCATAGTTATGCAAATCACAATCACATTAAAGGAAAAATGCTAAAAGAATTAACTATAGTTTACAGAGTATGAAATGTGAGCTAAGACCTTCCTAGACTGAATGAATAGTTACAGGAAATGCTGGAAAGATAAGATAAACAAGACTGATTGCCAGAAAAGTAGCTTGAGTTTTTCTAAAGCATCATTGTTATTAAAACATAATTGTTAAAATGTTTACAGGCAACACTATTTGGTAATTGTAATAAAATGCCACAATTGTGCATAGATGTCACTTATAATCTGTTTGCAAGTAAATGTTAAAAGGACAAAAAAGAAAAAAAACCTCAGTCATATCAAGTACAGCCAGCAAATGGGCTATAGTATACATGCAGTTCAAAACAATTGTGCAGGAGGGTGTAAATGCCTACTAGTGGTAGTAAACAGCAAAAGCTTTATAAAAAATTATCAAGTCAGACAAAAGTTCATAATTTAATAAAATAAATGTATAACCATAGTGTTAGGCTAACATACATTCTATTTTCACAGCATAGGGCAGGTAAACAGTGCTGAAGTACTACAGGGGGAGGGGTACTTTCTCAGTTTTACACTGACTGTATAAGAGGGAGGGGCACTTCCTCAGTTTTACACTGACTGTATAAACAGACTGTGACAAGGGTCTGAAATAAAGCTACATAAAAATAAATAATAAGGGTCTAAAATAAAGCTACAGGAAAAAAAAAATATATATATATATTTCATTCATTCTTGACAATACTCTTTTAGGTAGAGGGAAAAACAGGTATTAGTGTATTAGAAATACTGGTAAACTGGATTAAACCTGACAGGATAAGATATTTTACAAGCTATCATAATGGTTATTATTGTATTGTTTAGTATTAAATTGTATTTACAACCTGTTAAATTGCAAAGCTATACAAGAGATGGTTTAAAAAACAAGAGATGGCTTAAAATTGATTACAGCTATACAAAAGAGAGTAAAAAAAATGAACAAGATTGGTCACTATTTTTAATATGTTTTTGGCAAAACAATGTTGGTATAAAAAGCATGAATATTTTTAATAATTGTTGAGTATGTAGTTTAAAATAACAGAACATATGAATTTGGTATCAATTCCACTAGATATTTCTAAAGAGACAAACATTTTCCAAGATTTTGTTTAATATTAATGTTATTAAATTTGTAAGATTAGACTAAATGTACTTTATAGTCATTGTATGCAGAAGAATTCAGTACAAATGATAGTCTTTGTATGTACAAATGCAGAAGAATTCAGTACAAATTAAATGAATGTCTAGTAATAAATATGTGTGAAAAAACAAGTTTTAAAAAAATGGGTCCAGTATACCTAGTAAATTGAAATGCATGAACAGCAAACAGTCTGTGTAAATACATACTGTAAAGAATACATCGTGATAAGTTCAAAAGTAATTTGTCAAGTTGTAATATGACTGGTTTTATCCCAGTAAAATAATTGCTTTCAAATATTTATTATCTAAGCCCAGTTCAGTACTTTATCAAGATGTTAATGGGCAGTTCAAAGACATGACCACAATGTTATGGTTAAAATGACATTGAAATTGTGTGTTTTCAGTAGTGTATAAATGCTTGCAGTAGCACATGGTTACTGTCTCTCATAGTTAATTCAACAGCTGCAAAGAGTTAATGAAACAGTTCTAAGTCATAAATTAAATTCTGTGATTGCAAAAGAATAAATTGATCATGTTAAAAAAAAATAATAACATTAAAGCAGACACAGCTCATAACTGATAAAATATTTTCACAGAATGGTCTGCAAAAGAAAAAGTTGTTAAATACATTCAGTTTTGGTAGTAATACTTTAATATCATTGTATTAACTATGTAAAATTGCATTTTGATTTGTTGTATCAAACTAAAGGTTTGTTTCTTGTGTTTTCTATATAAAATGTTTTGAGTATGTTTAAAAACAGAGGGAATGGTTAGATTTTATGAATATAAATCTGAAATTAATTATGTTGTAAATATGCTGAAAGAAAAGGCTTGCTTAAATGCAGAAACAAAGTTTAAGTAAAATGTGATCAGCAGTCATACTAAATGACCATGGCTTGGAAAAGGAATCTGCTGAATGGACATTTTTCCCTTACAGACTCAAGGCATGATGTATGCAAGAACAAAAATGCAAAATCTGCTTTTAAAGAACAATGACATGTTATTCTGCATGGAAAAACAGGATGGCACAAGAACAGATGTTTTACAAAGATCCAAATAAAATACAGGATGTTCACACTGTCAGAAAAGCTGATCTCTGACAATGTGTTTTCTCAAAAATATGTTTTCTTCATAAAAACAGGATATGCTTATCAGCATTGACATAAGAACATATGTTTCTATACACAGATTCAAATAGAATACAGGACAATGTGTTTCCTCAAAAATATGTTTTTCTACATGGACATTAGGACACTGTTACAGGATATTCACACTGTCAGAAAAGCTGGTCTCTTACAAGACATTGTTAAACAAGGAAGTTTAGTATTGTTTCTACAGGATAAGCAATTCTCCAAAATATGTTTATGCATGACTAAAAAGAGTATATAAAGAGCTGTATAAATCCAGTTGTTTAGGGATATGGTAGGAACACATTTGGTGTTCTGAGGTAAATGTTATATCTCTCACATCATCTGTACTATATGAGAAGTAAAGTTGGAACAGTACTTTTAAGCTGCAACGTGGTTTCGTTTGATTTATTATAAAAAGTTATTTGTTACTGCTCTTTAAAGTTGATGCTGCAAAGTATATTCTCTCATCAGTGTATATTCTGCAAGATTCTGTATGCAACAGACTGTGAATGCAAATATAATCAGACTTTGAATTTTAGCAAGAATCCAGCCAGCAAGACTGAGTGTCATAAGAACACTGCAAATCCATCACACCAAGCAAGAAGCAAGTAAGAGACATATAATATTTTTTCAGTAGGCAACTTGTGGAAATTAAATCTGTATCCCTGGGACACTATATTTAAAACCCATTTGTCCTGGGTTATGAGTTCCCTGTTTTTTGCATGAAGAGCAATCTTTCCCCCCAAAGGGGCGGCTAAAAGGTAAGTGCTTGGTAATTTTAAAGGAAAGTCATTGAGACTGTTTACCATAGGGGGGTGTTTTGTTATTTCCAGATTTAGAAGTGGAGGCCCCCCCCATTGCTTCGTTCCGAGAGTCCCCTGGGACTGAAACCTGGTGTTTTTGGAGTGTCTGGATTTGGCTTGAGAGGATCTGGAAGGAGCTGGAAAGGACCAATTCTTAGTAGGCCAATGCCTACTAAATCTTGGTGGTTGCACTTGTAAGAAATCTTTTACAGTTTGCATAGATTTAGCTTTATCTTCCATCTTTTTTAAAACTTCTTCAGCCTTATTGCCAAACAGGCAGTCCTGATTTAAAGGAGCATCCAACAATTTTGCTTTAACATGATCAGGCAGAGATTGCTCCTTAAGCCAAGCATGCCTTCTAAGCACAGATCCAGTAACAGCAGCCCTGCAAGTGGCCTCTAAAGAATCAAAACCGCATTGCAAAGTATGTTTTCCAACTTGTTCAGCAGAATGCAATAAACCCTGTAAATCTTTATTTTCCATACAGTCAGAAATCAACATAATTTTCTATTTAAGCAGTCCAATAATATGCTGTTGATATTTTAACATATGAAATTGGCAGTTTAAAGCCCTGATTGCCAAGGTTGCAGAAGTATAAACCTTTTTCCCCCATCTATCCAGTGCCCTGGAGTCCCTGTCAGAAGGGGTAGGATTTTTAGCAGTAGAAGCCTTAATGCCCTTAGGCCCCTGAGAAATGGTTTCAGGATCTGCGACAGGATTTTTGAAAAGGAACTTGTGGGACTCAGGAACCCTGTAGTATTGTCAGGTTTACTAGGAGCTGGAGGCAGGGAATCAGGGGCCATACTGGATTCCGAAAACACAACAATGTCTAGTACAGGAGGTATAGCCAAAGGCCTATGCTGAGGTAAAAGAAGAAAATCCCTAAGCCTCTTTTTTGAATCAGAGAATTCCTGACTTTCCCAGTGGAAATGCTCCCTTAAAGTTCCACCAAAACAAAAATCCTCAGGGGGGGAAGCAGAGGGAATGGAATCCTCTGCATCAGAATCCTCATAAGTAGATATGGACAAATCCAGGTCATTAGAAGAGTCAGAAGAAACAGTGTCCTGATCAGAAGATTCATAGTTAAACTCAGGCCTAGACCTCTTAGAAGGGTGGGGGTGACTACCCCTGATTAGAGTAATTAGATCTTCAGCCATTTTGATAATTTGTTTTTAGGCATAGGGGCCTGAACACGTGGCCTGGGCATCGTTTTTCTTCGACATAGATCAAGATTTAGGCCTTAGTACTGAAGGTGGAGTTGGTTTAATATGCAAATCTGTAGGCCTGAATACACCCTCAGAAGCCGGTGCCTGCACAGCGGCTCTGGACCCATCCAAGGTAGAGACATCCGTGGGTTCCATAGATGAAGCATCTCGCGGCATACCGGACTCTGAATGGGTCTCAGTAGAGACCTGCGAATCAAAGGTAGCGGGTATCAGGGGCTGCAAAAACGCCTCAATGAGTACCGGCGAACTGGTGACTGTCTTAAGAGAAGTGTCATTGGCAGTTTTGGACCTCGATGACCTGTCTCTTTTTCTTTGCGTTTTTTCGGAATCCCGGTAGTTGGATGGGTAACCTACATAATTTCTGGATAATTAAACAGAGAATCGAAATATTTAGAGGCAAAAATGTACCGACGACGGATAGTGCGCTGATTAAATAAAGCACAAAACCGACAGCAAGGTACATCATAGTCAGGGCCTAAGCAAGGAATACAGTACAGATGAAAATCCTTATGAGGTATTTGCTTTCCACAAGTAATGCAATTATTAACTTTTACTGACATCTGTAAGGAGCAAGAAAAAGTTTCCCCAACGGGGCACTTAGCTTTAAGTTGAAGACGTCGGTTCTGAAACTCGAAAACAAAAATTTCAGGAGTCGACCGACCGGCACTTGCGAACTGCTTCTGCTTCCGGCATCACACAGCAAGAAAGACTGATGTAATGGCGCCGGCTGCATGTTTCATACCCCTGATGACCTGACGTCAAGGAAGAAGGGACAGCAACCGACGCAGGACCCAAGACTTTGTTAATCAGGCCGACTGAGGGCAACCTGCCAGCAGATTACTCAAATGTAATGACTGCAACAGTGAAACGTGAAGAACATCTGTTTTCTGGTGTAATGAGGAAAACAAAGGACATAAAAAAGTGGATGTTAACTGCTGTGTATGAAACATGTACATTTTGCTCTTTTCTGTACGTAAAGTCCAGGATGTTTGTTAAAGTGGGTGTAACTGGCTATATTTCTAATGTCAGCTGGTAGTGAATTCCAAGTGGTAGGGTTTAATTTTGAAGTATCTTGCTGTCAGAGGGACGTCAGGGGGACTAGTACATTGTACAGCTTCTCGGCATCTAAGAGAGTAATCAGAAGAGTGGGAGTGGAGTTTTCACCATGAAGAGCAGTAGGATTTATACATAAGCATGCAAATTAATGATCTCGGGGAAAGAGAGAGTCTTCTATTGCTGGTTGCCACTTAGATTTGTTAATAGTTGTATGTTCTTGAAACTGTGAAATCTGGACAAATCTTACAATTAGACTGACAATTTTTTTTTTTTCAGAAGGTCAGTATTTTGGGACACATTTTGGGTTAGTATGCATAAAGAAAATGAATATTCAAGTATACAAATAAGAACAATAAGACCTGTTTAGGAGCTGCAGCATGCCTTGCTTTAGGAGTTAAGTTATTTGAGAATTTATATACTGCCTTGAGTTGAACGAGTACCCTTAGGGACTAAGTTACAACATGCAAGTTGGAGGATAATGAGCCATATACAACACTCCTAGATAATTTTGTTCACTTACTGAGGCAAGTAGAGAGCTGCTGCTATCTTTTACATTTGGAAAGGGGGCACTGTACAGCTTTTTGTTGTGCCAGGAAGCCGATGTTTATATTGGTTATTTCAAAGTTATTAGAGAGAGGGTCTTCCATACCAAATAATGCGGGTAATTACATAGTTATAACATAGATATTTATTATTCTAATATGTGGTCTAAGATATTTTTCCATATTTTTAAGAATTTTATTCGTTTCTTTTATCATTAATCACGAGTTTGTGTGAGATTCTGTACGTGTGGGCCATACTCGTAAATTCTCCCCAGTTTAATTTAGATCTGTCTATCCAGTTGTGTGTAATATATAATTTGACTAGTTCACTGCATTTTATTCTTGTCTGTGATTTTAATGTAGTGGGCATAGTCTGTTATGTTATTGAGGTTATATCTGAAATGTTTCCAGATGGATCGCTGGCTTTAACTGAAGTTCTTTGGTTACCCAGGGGGTCACTGTAATTTCTGGGACTGATAATTTTTATTCTGAACAGTTTCTCTTTAGTACAGTTAATAGACTGGAAAATATGGCAAAGGCTAAGGTAGGGTTAACTGCATGCCTATAGAGGTGTTCAACTGATAAAACAAAATTCATGTAAAGTGTCAACTGAAGATTCAAAAAGTGATTTAGCAAGAATTGTATTCAGTGGGCATTTAGGGGCTTTAAATATCTAGTAAGAGAGCAGTGGTGACTGGTTTGTTATGTGGGGTGTTAAAACTATTTATATAATCGAAGCCTGATAGAAATGCAACTGACGACCACATATAAAACACAGAATTTGTTGAACTGTAAACTTATCCTAGTCCCTGTGGAAACCATTTGAGAAGAGCTATAAACGGACAGGAAGGGGTTCAAAGAAGACTTGTGGTTTCCTTCCCAATGACAGTTGAAATCCCTTATAATTATTACTCTGTGGTGTTCTGCAATAATAAAAATGTGCACAAATGTAGGTTGAGTGGTAGAATGTGTGAAGGTGGTGGAATATAAATTGTAGGGTGCAAGTATTTAGTGTGTGCCATTAACTGTTAAGCACACAGCACTCCAGTTTTGTTCCCTGTCATTAGTGGTATTACTTTTCTGGAAAAAGATGGGAGCAACGTTACAGTATTGCTGTATTAGTGTTAAGTATTTTGTCCTTTTCCTTTTACCAAGTTGATTGTAAACATGTGCTAAGAGTCACAGATAGCAGGGAGATGTATGATGAATCCTTACGCCAAGATTCAGTAACAGCATTAATTTTCAGTCAATGGTTGTGTTATAAAACTTCCACATTTGACCGTTATCAATACTATCAATAATCAAGACAGGTAAAAGCTAATTCTGTGGCATAGAAGGATAAAAGCTCTAACTACGGCCCAGGTGACCCAGATTTCATTAGCACCTTGTCTGTCTGAGGTGCTGGCAGTAAGGGAGTGTCCATACCTGGGGGGAGGGGCAATTGTGAGAAATGTAACTCAAGTGGAGGTGTGGTCTACAGAGGGGAGTAGCCCTTGGATGTGCCAATGAGTACAGGGGTCAGGAAGTAAGGGTAGGTCTTAACCCCTTTCAGCAAGCAAAGTAATTTGGTGGCACCTCCCTAGGACATTTTTAAGATTCATTCTGGTCCCATCTCACTTGGAGAACTAAAGGACAGAAAGAAGGAGCAGGTAGACCCAGAAATGGATGGGGAGGGGCACTAGGGTGGAAAGACAGAATGAAGTGGATGGCGATATCCCAATGGGCAAAGTTTAGTTTATTCATCCATATTTTATTCAGGGTTTGCAGTAAGTTGGATCCAGGTTAGGTTCAATGTCATCACAAAACAAGAAAAAGATGAGGATACTTATTATTTCAGGCTTGAAACCTTATACAAGCACTGTAGACATGCATATGTTACAGAGGCTTTTTATTATACTGGTTATGCCTGGCCATCTTATGGAGAAGGATCGAATCCTTACTGTGACTCGGTTAACTAGGGTGCAATTAGCGTCCCCGGTATCAGAGGAACCAGACAAGTAGGGAGAGGAGTGAAAGGACATGGCTCACTCATATCAACTAAGAGAGTGAGGAGGGTTGTGGTTGCTTGGGAGCACATAGAGAAGAGCTATTTCTCTAGTGGAGACTGGAGAAACAACTTACTATGCTTCAGAAAGGGCTGCATGCTGACAACACCTTTTGCAGAAGTGAGGGATGACCAGCAGATTCAGCCCATTATACATACCCTCATCTCTGCAAGCTGGGCATTCACGGGGACTATAGGACAAAGTAGGGAAACCACATTACCATCTCTAATTTCTGTATAAATGACAGCCCCTCACGGTCAACCCTCATCCAACTAATGAGGAAACAAATGGGTCAACTGGCTGGGTGGGGGCTGACGGTCAACAGGCAGTGTTGTGTGTGTGTGTGTGTGTGTGTGGGGGGTAAACTGTGAAAAGAAAAAAAAAACAACAACATTAAATTATGATTGGTTATCAGATACTGGTATGTTTTACATGTGAAGGCCACAGTACTGTTGTTAGATAGTGAAAGTGGTGAGATTGCAGGATCAGAGGGAGACAGAATAGGGATGGATAGTAATGGTATTAAAAGTACAGGCTAAAGCTGGCAGACTATGCATGGCTGCTGTGAAGTACACGTTTGGTGTGTACAGAATGCAGCAGTGGGTAAGTTAGTAAACGTATGGCAAATAACATT
Organism: Protopterus annectens; assembly: GCF_019279795.1. Taxonomy (NCBI): domain Eukaryota; kingdom Metazoa; phylum Chordata; order Ceratodontiformes; family Protopteridae; genus Protopterus; species Protopterus annectens. Next base: position 1,610,930,227 of record NC_056728.1, read on the forward strand.
TCTAAACAGACAGATGCTAAGTGATGTCATAAAAGAGAAAAAGACATGATAGAGTCCAAGAGGAGCAGTTTAGTCATTATAAAAGTGGTGAACTGGGGCAGATAAGGAGGGTAGGAAGAGTGAAGTAGGTCACCAATGAGGAGCAGTGCAAGTCTGTCAGCTCCTGAATGTGCAGTAGGCCACAAACAATGGCATGGATCACGCAGTAGCAGACCGATACAACTAAATTAGTATGAAATACTAATAAAACACATGTTAAAGAGGGAAGATACACCAAAGTGTAGCTATTTATTGAATTTCACAGGGGCTATACAAGCTATACCTGCTGGTTCAAATGGGACTTGGGTCAGTTTTTTTAAGACAAAAAAAATAAGTTCCCACAGAAGGAACACCTTTGAAGGGAGGCTGCAGATGATACAACCACTCTAAGAAATGTCTAACTATCCTCTAAATGAAACAGGGAGTCTATAGACATGGAGACAGAAATAGTAGACAACTGCACCTTCAACAAAACAAATACCTGCCCTAATCTGAACAATTCCATTAAGTACTGCAAGATCACTGTGACTGCAGTCACATTTGGTTTCTCATTTGGCACCACAATGGAAAAAAATCTACACATCTTGCTAGGTTCTACTGTCTTGTAATGGATTTTCTAGTTTATTTCATAATTGCAAGCACATCCTCCAAGAAAAGGTGCCTAAAGGGTAACAAGGTCAACACAGACAAGTTGCCAGGTAAGAGTGCTGCGAGGTGTGTTAAGGACTTCTTGCAACAAGTCAAGTGATCAGCATTCTGAACTAATGTGAAAAGTTTGTCGCTTCTCAATTAAAACAGTACGCAGAAAAAAAAGTTAAGGACTAAAAGGCAGTTATTAGGATAATGTCCGACTCCTCCCCCTTCTCTACCTTCAGAATCAATCAAGCGATCAAGAGAATTGGAGGGAAAGCATAAATAAACAGACCCGACCAGTTCAGGGAGAATGTGGCTCCTACCTAAGCTCCTCAGTTAGTTGTTTTGGAGCAGAATTTTCTCCGTGGTCTGTTGTCCTGAGATGTAAAAAAAAGTCCAGCTTCCAGAACACCTTATTTTTTTGAACAAACTGAGGAAGAATGTCCCAGTCCAACTTCTAATGAGGATCTGCCTTCAACCTGCTCAGATAGTCTGCCAGAACATTAAGATATGATGGAATATAGGATGCCCTGAGTTGCATCCCGAAATCCAGGGCTACTAACCATGCTGTCATCATTAGTCTACAGACAATGTAGGTATGTCCATGCCTTCTTTTTAATGTAACGCATCACTGCAGTGGTGTCTATGATGAAGTGTAGCATCCCAGCTCCCATTAAGGTTTCAAAGCACTTATACACAGGATCACTATCATAGTTTTTTGGCAATGACATGCTTCTTTTCCAGGCCGTTATTCCACTTACCCTGCACTTTAAAGTATCCTGAGTGAGATCCCAAAACTAAGTTTGGGGCATCTAAGGTCAAGGTTTGGCTGAGATTACTGCTTAAAGGCAGCCCCTTGATTCAATGCAGAGCCATATCAAGGAAAGGATGAAGAAGTACATACACCATTTGCAAGTTACTAAGGGGTTATGATCAGCATGACGGAAAAATATGTCAATTAGTACTTGCAAGCAGTACTGACAATCCTTTAAGCATATGCAACTATGAATTGTGGCTGCTTAAGTAACAGCCATTGTTTGTGTGTTAGGAAATGTATCAAAGAACCGGTGTATGTTTTTGCAACAGATTAGTGAAGGTGCCTGACAGTTTTAGAAAAAGCAATTATGTTGATACAGCACAGTTCTTTGCCTTTTGAGCTACCCTTAAACTTCAGTTAAACAGAGTCAATCAACTGTAGCAAACAACTATTATAGCTCCTTGTTACAATCAAATATTGACAGAAAACAGAGAAATCCATGTGTGTACATAATAATATACATGCACATACATATATACACACACATTTTATACATATAATATATGGATCTATTTCTGAATATCAAAGTCCTATAATAACAAAACCCACTTCAATGAGACAAAAATATCAAAGGTTCACTTCCACAAATGGTCACACATCATCGAAGCTGATGCCCGTGAAAGGAAAGTACAGTTGTGTACACTTACCATAAATGTACATGTTCGAGTGTATTCACTGTTGCAGTCATTACATTTGGGTTATCTGCCTGCAGGTAGCCCCAGCTGGCCTGAATATCAAAGTCTGATGTGGTCTCTTCTTCCATGACGTCAGGTCGTCAGGGATATAAAACATGCAGCCGACGCCATTACATCAGTTTTTCTTGCCCTAGATGTCAGGCGCCCTCATAATGGAAAGCAATTATATGTTAGGTTACACCTCCAACAAAAAGCAAATACACCAGAAAGCTGAAATACACTAAACAAGAAGAAATGTATAGCCAAGAGAAGTCAGGGGGATAGAGGAAGGGTAACCAGGACTGCAACAGTGAATACACTCGAACATCTACATTTATGGTAAGTGTACACAACTGTACAATGTTCTTCATGTTTCACTGTTGCAGTCATTACATTTGGGTCGATTCCCAAAGCTAAGGAAGGGAGGAGGAAGTTAGAGAGCATTAGGGCCAGCTATTAAGCCCTGCAAAACTGCAGTGGCAAAACCAGTACTGGATTTAAAAAAAATAGGTATGTGGTAATGCTTGGTGAAGTATGTACAGAGCTCCAGGTAGCAGCTTCTAGGATGTCCCTGGTAGGGACACCTCTGAGAAAGGCTGTAGAGGTAGATGCAGCCCTGGTGGAATATGATCTTATCCCCTGTGGGGTAGGTTTTCCATGGTGCTTATAGCAGAAATGAATGCAACGGGCTATCCACTTAGAAATGGTTTGCTTTGAAATGGCCTTCCCCTCTGCCCCTGCAGCAAAGCCAACAAGCAGCTGTTCAGATTTCTGAGAGGCTTAGTCCTGTCCAAATAAAATCTAAGTTGCTTGTGCACATGAAAGAGTGCAGTATTCGTTCTCCTTTGTTTTGTGGATTTGGGAAAAAAGTAGGCAAATGAATGGATTGATTAAGGGCCACACTAGACACCACCTTGGGCATAAAGGAAGAATTGGTCCTGGGGGACACCCAGTCTGCACGGAAGATGATGAATGGCTCCACTGCCATGAGGGCCTGTAATTCAGACACTCTTCTTGCTGAAGTGATGGCTAGAAGGAAGGCTGTTTTCCAAGAAAGAAATTACAACTCTGCAGTTGCAGCTGGCTCAAAAAGAGGTAGACTGACCTTTTCCAATACAAAGTTAAGGTCCCAGGCTGGAGTAGGGGCTCTTCTGGGTGGTCTTAAATTTTTGGCCCCTCTGAGGAATTGCTTTAGCAGGGGGTGAGAGAAGAGTGGTTCAGTATTATAATGAGCTGAAATGGCAGAGGCATGAACATTAATTGACGGGAAGGAAAGGCCCTTGTGGAGCATCTCTGTTAAGTACTGAAGAATATGCAGTAAGCTGGGCACCGCTGTGCCCATCCCCTGAGTCTGGCTCCAGGAACAGTATCTTTTCCACTTTTCAGCATAAGGTTTTTTAGTATGAGGCATCCTTGCCTCCAGAATGACATCTGCCACCTGCTTACTGAAGGATGTTATTGGAGAGCTCAAGGAATTAGCCAGGCTGCAAGGTTCAGGGTTTGAAGTTGAGGGTGCAGAATCTAGCCCTCCTGCTGGGGCAGCAGGGAAGGGGTCTGAGGCAGGTGCCATGGTTCCAGCAGTGACATACTGCGCAAGAGGGGGTACACCAGTGTTGACGTGGTCAGTATGGTGCAATCAGTATTGTCCCTGGTTTGTCCTGTTTGATCTTTAGCAGAACTTTCGAGAGGAGAGGCAGAGGGGGAAAGGCATAAACTAAGAGCCTTTCCCAGGTGAAGGACAGGGCATCCACTTTCCAAGCTTGATTGTGGGAAGTCCTTGTGCAGAATTTGTCCAATTTGAAGTTCTGAGTGGAGGCAAAAAGGTCTATCTCTGGATTCCCCCATTTGTTTCTCAAAAGGTTGAATATCTTTGGTTCCACTTTCCACTCGTGTTGGTCCATGAGATTTCTGCTTAGGTCTGCCAGTGAATTTAGCTTGCCTGGCAGGAATTGAGCTTGTAGGTGCACTTGGTAGCTCAAGGCTGTGTTCCACAGAACCATGGCTAGTCTGCAGAGAGGGTATGAGTGGATTCCCCCCTGCATGTTTATGTACCACATAACAGTGGTGTTGTCTGTCTTTACCAATAATTGCCCTGGAAGAATATGGTCCTTGAAGGCTGTTAGGGAATTCTGTACAGCTAACATTTCTTTTTGATTGATATGCAGGTGCATCAGACTCGGGTTCCATTTGCCCTGAATGCACTGCCAGCCCCCATGCATAGTCTGATGCGTCTGTTGTTAGGGTTTGGGTGGCAGGGGGTAAAGTGAAAGGGAGCCCCTTGTTGTGGTAGCAGGCCTCTGCCCACCAAAGGAACTCTGTCTTTATGCAAGGAATGATACGAATCATAGGTTCATACTAGGCTATCTGCCCTAGGGCATTTATAAGCCTAGCCAGAGTGTGTTTGGCTTTCGCCACCCATTTTAAATTAATTTTGCTATGCCTTTTTTTGAGGTTAGTATACTGTGCCTCTGTCTAACAGTGATACAGAAGTGATAGCCGGGGTAAACCTACGATCTCCCATCCACTCATCAAGATTCCTCTTGAAGAGAGTCAATGTGGGACTCTGCCTAACCTGGACTGGGATTTTATTCCAGAGTGAAGGGAGCCTCTGGGTTATGAATCTGTCCCTCCAGCATGTCCTATTTATTTCAGTGCTGAGGTTCAAGTCTCTCGAGCGTGGCTCGATGGGATTTGGATTTTCTGAGGTGCAGCATGTCCATTAATTCCGGGTTGGACATGGCTTTATACGTCAGGCACAGATCGCCTCTGAGCAGGCGGTATGCCACTGAGTAGAGCTGGAGTTTCTTTAACCGGGCAGCATATGGCATCTGTTTGAGCCCTTTGATCCTCTTGGTGAGGTACTTTTGGGGTCTTTCCAGTTGCTGCAGGTGTCTGGTAAGGTACATCCCAAAAGGGCATTGTACTCAATTATGGGCCTGATGAAGGGTGAGTAAGGAGGCACGATGACCTCTCCCGATCTAGATGTGAATCCCTTCATGATTAGGTGGGCTATATAAAATGTTTGTCTAACCACTTTGGCCACGTGGTTGTCAAATGAGAGATTGCTATCAACTTGGGTCCCCAGGTCCCTAATGACTTCTTCTGTACTTAATGGATTACCACCTATGTGGTAATTTGTGGGCACTTTGTTTTTGCCAAAGGGGATGACTATACACTTTTTGGCGTTTAGCTTGAGGCCATGGCTTTGGCACCAGTTGTCTGTTTCTATGAGGCCCTTTTGGAGGATGTTTGTGTCGGCTGGAGAGTTGATTATGGAGCCCAGTTTGCAGTCATCTGCGAACTTGGTCAGCCACAGTCCTTCCATGTTGGCCTGTACTGCCGAGAAATATATACCGAACAAGAGAGGTCCCAGGACTGAGCCTTGTGGGATGCCACTTGTAACTGGTTTGGAGTCTGACATGGCTCCAGCAATTCTAACCATGTGGGTTCTGTCATTGAGCCAGTTTGCAACCCATCTAGTGACATAGGGGTTTATATTTAAGCTGGTGAGCTTATCTATAATGCCCGAGTGGGGTATTGTATCGAAGGCTTTTGCGAGGTCCAGGTAGGCTGTGTGGACCACCTTCCCCTCGTCAATGCCCTTGGTGACTGTTTCAAAGAAATCGACCAGGTTTAAGAGGCAGGATCTGCCCTCAACAAAGCCAAACTGGGTAGGATCCAGTGTCTGTAGGTCCCCAATATCTTTATTTATGAGGTCCATGATGATCCTTTCCATAGCTTTGCAGACCAAGCTAGTCAGGCTTATGGGGCGATAGTTTCCAGGATCCACTGAGGCACCACCTTTGTGGAGAGGGACCACTGTTGCTGTACGCCACTCTTTGCGTACATATCCTGTAGTAAGGCTAAGATTGAACAGTAGTTTTATGTTTGGGTTTAGCTCTTCTTAGAGTTCATGTAGGACGCAGCCCGGGACACCATCTGGTCCCATTGATGCTGTGTTTTTTTGCTTTGGAGAGGGCGGCTGTCAGGGGGGCAGCACTCTGTTGGGATAGATATTTGCCCTTTTGGTGGGGAGAAGTTTGCACTGAACCTGTCAGCTAGGATGTTGGCAATGTCTGTGGGCTCAGTGTATTTTTTGTCATTTTGGACTAATTCTGAGCATATCTGGGAATTCCCACCCAGGTTCCTAACATAACTAAAGAAAGCCTTGTGATTATCCTTAGTGTCCTGTGCAATTTTTCTCTCAAAGCTGGCCTTAGACGATTTTATGAGTGCCCGTAGTTTTTGCTAATACTGATCAGAGATGCCTTCCCTTTTTGGGATTCTGCTCTATCATGTAGTAGCTTCCTCCTTCTATTGTATAGTTTGTTTATGGCTGGGGTTCACCAGACAGGACGTCTGCCTTTGGAGGATTGGGTCTTGGTTTTATTTGGGATTGCATGATCCATGCATTCCTGAAGGTGTTCATAGAATGCGTTTATAAAGGATTCTGCGGTCTGGGCCGTATTTTCCACAGGCCCGGGGGCTTTGAAAGATTTCGCCTCGGTTTTGAGGCGTGTGAAATTTGCTTTAGAGAACTTTTTCACTGTGGTTTTCTGGGCAGGGGGTGGGGTCGGGATGTGAATATGCAGTGAGATTAGTTTATGGTCTGATCTTACCAGTGAGGGATACACTTCTGCTCTGGAGCATAGTGTCCCCATGTTGGTGATGATCAGGTCCAGTATGCTTTCTCCTCTTGTGGGAGTGGTAACAAGTTGTTCCATAGCATTTGAGTTTATAAATTCTAGGAACCTTTGGGCTAGGGTGTTGGAGCTAGAGTAATGCTCCCAGTCTATGTTTGGGTAGTTGAAGTCGCCCAATATAATGGTGTTTGGAGAGACCTTCATATTTTCCAGTATTCTCAGGAAGGCCGAGTGGGGTTCCTGTGTTTGGGAGGGTGGTCTGTAGCAGGCTATAAACTGGAAGGCAGTTTTACCCACAGTTAGTTGCACATGGATAGTCTCTGATGCTTCGTGCTGTGCCACCAACCTGGAGGTTTGGGTATCTTTGACGACTATTGATACTCCCCCCCCCCCTCCTTTTGTGGTTCGGTCCAAGTTTTGGGGCCGAAAAGCATGGTATGAGGTATAACCTGGTAGTGCTGGGGTGCTCTCGGGAGCCTTGAACCAGGTTTCTGTTACTGCACAGATATCGATGTTCTCCATGCTAAGGAGAGTTTCGAGTGCGTGCATCTTGAGGTTTAGACTTCTGGCGTTGAGTAGCGTTACTCAGTTTCTTATCCCTTGTGATACCTATGGAGGTGGGTTTGTCTTTTGAGCCTTGCCTAAAAAGGCACTATGGGGTTAGCAAGAGCCTTTGCCAATATCCGAAAGCCCAGGGGTGACAGGTGCAAGCCGTCCCTAGCGAAGCATTGTGGCTTGTCGAGCATGTCATCCCAGGCTGACAGGCATTGGATCCCCTTTGAATGACACCAACACTTAAGCCAATTGTTGAAATTGATCATCTTGTCTTCATATTGTGGCATCATTCTTGGTGAGGATAAGATGCTACTCAAGGTCAGGGTCATACCGGCCTGGGCTACATGCTCAGAGAGCTCCTCTATGTCTCTTTTCATGTAGTCCAGGGAGGTATGTCTCAGGTCATTCACACCAGCATGGACAATGACTGAGTCATATTTGTACTTGCCTTGGAGTGACCTGAGTGCTTGTGTTATGTGGCGGAGCCTAGCGCCGACAGGCAGCTCACCGTGACCTTCTCCTTGTACAGCCTGGTGAGCGGGACGCCAGTGTGCCTGACAATAGAGTCACCTATTACAAGTGTATCAGGTGTGTTGTTTAGCCTTAAGGGCTGTGACTGTTCGGCACACTGGCTTTGTGAGCTATGTGTTGCACGTGTTTTGTTTTGGGGTAGCGGTTGCTTGGGTGTCTGCTTTGGAGGTCTCTGCTGCTTAGGCAGATTTTTATTTAGAGCCTCCAAGTATGTTTTTGTGTGTTTATGTGTTTGGTTTGTTGTCGTGGTAGGTCTATGTGAGACTGGAATTGTAGTGAGTGTGGTTTCCTTCTCCTCCTGACTGGTTACGCCAGTACTGAGTTGAGAGAGCTTAGCCTCCAGTTTGGCTATATGGTTGCATCTCTCGCATGTGTTGAAATTTGTTGGGAGGAGGAGAGGGTTGTCTGTGTACATGAGGCAGTTGTAACATTGCCTCAAGATTCCCAGATTCACCAGCTGGACCGGAGAGGAGATTGACAACTGACCTTTGGACATGCTAGAATAGTATTGGGAATTCCTTTATAATTGAAAAAAAGGGCCAATGGGGAACAAGGTACTCAAGGGGAGTTTGTGAGGGTGTAGTGCTTTTCATTTTTTAGAGCTGACTTATATAATTGCTTTAGTGAGCAAGTGCCAGGTAACCTAAATGCAATGTGTTACAGGTAACTTAAATGCAAAAATGACAAACAGTAACTTTCTTTCAAGTGAAACAAGGAAATAAGTACAGTAAGCAATCCAGATATCACTAGGGATCCACAGAAGTGCTAAAAGGCTGCGTTTTAGGTGGAATTAGCGTTTCAGGGAAATAAACAAATAACAAGCATACAAATAAAGCTAGATTCATTGATTCCAGGTCCTGAGAATGTTGACACCATAGGCTTTTTAGATACCATTGCAGTTTCCTCATATGCAGTCTTGCATATGGAATTAGTAGAATGAAAGAGGCCACGAACCCCAGGGCTTGCAGGATTTTCCTTGCAGATAGCTGTGTCTTTGTGGCCAATAGTTTGAAGTAGGCTGTCAAATAAACTTGTTTCTCTGGCATGAGGTGAGCCAACTGGGAAGTTGTGTTCAAGCTTGCTCCCAGGAATACAATCTGTTGGCAGGGTACTAGATGAGATTTCTCTTTGTTTATGGTATACCCCATTGAGGTTAGAAGTTTCTTTACAAATGCCGGATGTTTTAGTAGCATGTCATGGCTTTCTGTCTGAATTAGACAATTATCTACGTAAGAGTATATCTGAATATTTTTTTGCCTGCAAAATGCAATGACTGGAGCTAGACACTTTGTGAATACCCTGGGTGCAGTAGATAAGCCAAAGGGAAGTGCAGAGAACCGATAGTGCATGGAGCCTGCTCTGAAGCTTAGGTATTTCCTGTAAGATTCCCTTATTGGAATGTGCAGGTAAGCTTCCTTTAAGTCTAAGGTTGCCAACCAGGCATCTTTGCCTAGCATAGGAAGCAGCTGTTGAAGTGTTAGCATTTTGAATTTTGGGATTACCAAAAAGGTGTTTAGAATAGAGAGGTCCAGGATAGGATGCCAGGAGCTGTCTTTTCTGGGGACCAGGAAAAGTCTTGAGTAAAAACCTTGTCACCTTTCTTCTGCTGGGACAGGTTGAATAAACCTGATATTTAGAAGAGAGAGAACCTGCTGTTGAGCCTCTGCCCACTGATTTGGGGGTAGGTGTGGCCAATCGTTTGGGGTTGGTAAGGTGTGGAAGTGGAATCTGTATCCATGGAAAACTATATTTAAAACCCATTTGTCCTGGGTAATGAGTTCCCAGTTTTTTGCATGCAGGGCGATCTTTCCCCCTAAGGGAGCAGACAGTTGAGAAGGGCTTGGAAGGTTTAAGGTTAAGTCATTGTGACATATTTCCATAGGGGGTTGTCTTACTACTTCCAGCTTTGGAAGTGGGAGCCCCCCACTGCTTAGGCCTGCGAGTACCTTGAAACTGCAGCCTAGATGGTCTGCTGTTCCTGGGTTTGGACTGAGAAGGCCTAGAAGAGACAGGAAAGGACCAATTCTTATAAGGCCAATGCCTGCTAAATCTAGGAGGCTGTACTTGGCAGGAAATCTTTAACAGTTTGCATAGATTTAGCTTTTTCCTCCATCTTTTTAAGGACGACTTCTGCTTTGTTGCCAAACAGGCGGTCTTGGTTTAAGGGAGCATCCAGTAATTTAGTTTTAACATGATCTGGCAAATTTTGCTCCTTAAGCCAAGCATGTCTTCTAAGTACAGACCCAGTGACAGCAGCCCTGCAAGATGCTTGTAAAGAGTCAAAACCACATTGCAAAGTATGTTTACCAACTTGTTCAGCAGAATACATTAAATCCTGTAATTATTTTCAGCACAGTCAGGAATCAACATCATTTTCTGTTGAAGTAGTCCCGTAATATGCTACTGATACTTTAACATATGAAACTGGTAGTTTAAGGCCTTAATGGCCAAAGTAGCAGAAGTGTATACCTTCTTACCCCATCTGTCCAAGGCCCTGGAATCTCTATCAGAGGGGGTAGGGTTTTTGGCAGTAGTAGCCTTAATGCCTTTAGGTCCCTGGGAAATGGTCTCTGGGTCCGCAGTAGGATTCTTGAAGAGAAACTTGAAAGAGTCAGATACTCTGTAATACTGGTCAGGCTTCCTGGGAGCTGGAGGTAGTGTCTGGGGCCAGGCTAGATTCCAAGAAGGCATCATCTACAATGTCCAGGACAGGAGGGATAGCTAAAGGCCTGTGTTGAGGGGGGAGTAAGAATTCCCTAAGCCTTTTTTGGAGTCAGAGTAATCCTGGCTTTCCCAACGGAAATGCTCCTTAAGTGTGTGCAAGGTTTCACCAAAAGAAAAATCTTCTGGAAGGGAAGCAGAGGGAATCCTCTGCATCAGAATCCTCATAGGTAGATAAGGGCAAATCCTGGTAAACAGAAGAAATAGAAATTTCAGAATCCTGATCAGAAGAATCAGTTCTAGGTCTCTGAGGGTGAAGGCTGGCTTCTAATTAAAGTAATAAGGTCTTCAGCCATTCTTATTTTTTAGGCATATGGGTCTGACCATGCGGTTTGGATGTCTGTTTTCTAGGTGTGGGTCGAGTTTTAGGCCTTGAAGAAGAAGATGGCGTCGGTATGAAATGCAAGTCAGTAGGCCTGAATATACCCACAGAAGCCAGTGCCTACACAGTGGCCTCGGACCCATCCAAGGTAGAGACAGCCGCAGGTTCCATAGTCGAAGAAGCATCTCGCAGCATACCGGACTCCGAATGGGTCTCAGTAGAGGCCTGCGAATATGAAGTAGCAGGTATCAGGGGCTGCAAAAGCACCTGAGTACCGGCAAACTGGCGACTAGCTTAACGGAAGTGTCATTGGCAACTTTGGATCTATGCGGTCTGTCTCTGCCTTTTTCTTTACATTTTTACGGAATGTCAGTAGTCGGATGGCTTACTGAAGCCATTTCTGGATAGTTAAATCGAATACCAAAATAATTTGCTGCAAAAAGAAACAGACGATGAATAGTCCAGGGGTCGAATAAGGCTCAAAACTGACAGCGAGGGATGTCGTGGTCTGGACCTAAGCAAGGAATGCAGTACGAATTAAAATCTTTATGAGGTATTTGCTTTCCACAGGTAATGCAATTATTAACTTTTACTGACATCGGTTAAGAGCAAGAAAAAGGATCTCCAATGAGGTACTCAGCTTTTTTTGAAGACTTTGGTTCTGAAACTCGAAAACAAACATTTCAGGAGTTGGCTGACTGGCACTTGCAAACTGCTTCTGCTTCGGGCACCACGTGGCAAGAAAGACTGATGTAATGGCATTGGCTGCAAGTTTTATACCCCTAACAACCTGATGTCAGGGAAGAAGACAGCATCAGACACAGGAATCAAAGACTTTGATACCCAGGCCGGCTGAGGGCTACATGCAGGCAGATAACCCAAGTGCAATGACTGCAACAGTGAAACATGAAGAACATCTACTTGGCCACCATGGAGGTATTTGCCCTTTTCCCCACTACAGTGTGATCTTGGAGTTGGTATATTTAGTTAAGGGGGTGCATCCCCCCACTTTGAAGGGTTTTAATCGCTTTGTTAAGTGTGTGTTGTCTTGCAGGCCAAGTGCTTACTTGCACTGTGAACATTTTTGCTGATGTACACTTTCCCGAAAGTGAAGCTTCGGTATTTTTGTCTCGATGATGTGGGTTTCATTGACATGGGACTTCAATATTCTGAAGTAGACCCATATACAATATATATTATAATATATACTTTACTATCAAAATACCCAACACAGATTCTCTGCAGACGGTATATCGGAGGGCAGATGGTCAATTGCTGCACTGCCTACTGTCAATAGTTCATATCAGCAAATGCCACTTTGCATTCTCTGACATGAACTCGATCTAAGGTCTAGAGATCACTGTACAGTGTGGATTGGGATATACATCCCTTTCCTCACTGTAGTGTGATCTCAAAGTTAGGATATACAGTTAGCAGGGGGCTTGCCCCCTGCAAAGACATAATGTGAAATGTAGGAGTTACACTTAGCTGATCTCCTAAGTGGACATGACGTTTTATATTCGGCGAAGTCGAATTTGCTGAATTCATTCGGCAGATTCGACATTTTACCCAAGTAAAATTTGTGATTCGGCCTTTCCGTTGGAGTTTCTGAACAGATTTTGTATTTACTTTTGAGATTTTGATAGTAAACCTATATATCTATATATATATATATATATATATATATATATATATATATATATAAATGTATATGGGATCCGTACAGATTCCTGACAGCACTTTATGCCGAAGCAGAAATCACTGAACATACATAACCGAAAGTGCTGTTCACCGAAGCAGCACTTTCAGTTATGTATGCTGGTTGTGCAGGTCGCACTACGGTGCAGTTAAGGGAGAATTCCCTTCTCCCCACTGTAGTGCGACCTCGAAGTGAGAATATAAAAGTTGGGGGTGGGGGGCACAGCCCCCATATGGGGGGTGCAGGGTGGCTTGCCCCCCTGCATAAAAGGGGATTTAGTGGGTTTTTGTTTTTTTTTTTTTGAACGGACTTTAATGAAAGAGCTTTTTCGGTGAAAACGCTTTAGTTGAGGTGCGTTCGGGTATTGTGGATTCGGACTATTGAACTTTCGTTCAATAATCCTAGATTCATTTATACATATATATATATATATATATATATATATCTATATATATATATATATATATATATATATATATATATATATATATATATATATATATATATATATAGCTCTCTCTCTCTCTATATATATATATATATATATATATATATATATATATATATATATATATATAGCTCTTATATATCTATATCTATATATCTATATATATATATCTATATATATATATATATATCTATATATCTATATATATATATATATATATATATATATATATCTATACACACACACACACACACACACACACACACACACACACACACACATACACAATGTATGAAAAGATTAGCTTAAGACACTGAAATTGTTTCTTTTCTTGCTCAAGTGAGACACAAAACTTGTTTTTTGACTCATCACCTTTCACAAGATTTTAACTAGGGCTATGGAGCATTTCCCAGAACATCAACCTGGCTATGGCTATGATTCACTGAGAACTGAATGATCCATAGTAGCAACTCCTGGAGGACTCATGGAAGGATGGGGAAAGTACAGTTTTGTACCTACCATAAATGTAGATGTCCGAGAGGTATGCATCTGCAGTCCTAACAAATGGGTTGTCCTGCCTCAGGCAGCCCCTCGGTCGGCCGGATTCCAAAGTCTGGGTCTGGCCTCGGCTGATGTCGCACTTCACCCGACGTCATAGCTGCTGTTTATTGGGTATAAAGGCATCAGCCGACGCCATCTTACTCAGTGTTTCTTGCCCCAGATGCCAGGTGCCCTCTAGGAAGGCTAAATTTGGATAATGCAAATGGTTCCAAAGAGTAGAGAGCACAAAAAATAAGCATGTATGTACATATATACAAACAAATACACCATAATAGATTCCCCCAGCCAGCTATAAGATGGGCAAATACCCTAGGAGTACCACAGAGGGGAAGGAGGGTGGGTAATCCTGACTGCAGATGCATACCTCTCGGACATCTACATTTATGGTAGGTACAAAACTGTACTATGTCCTTCAAGGATGCATCTGCAGTCCTAACAAATGGGTAGAATACCATAGCCAAACTGGGGGTGGAGGCACTAAGATGCTTATGGTGTAGCTAAGATCCCTTGCAAAACAGCAGTTGCAAAACCTGCTCGGGATCTGGAGTATAAAGGTAGATTATAATGCTTGGCAAATGTATGCACGGAGCTCCAAGTAGCAGCTTCTAAAATGTCTTTGGTAGCCACTCCTCGTAGGAAAGCTGTAGTAGTGGCTGTAGCTCTTGTGGAGTGAGGTCTGATGTTTTCTGGAGTTGTCTTTCCATGAAATGAGTAACAAAATCTAATGCAATTTCCTATCCATTTTGAGATTGTCTGTTTTGAAATTGCTTTTCCTTCCATTCCTGTTGCATATGCTACCAGAAGCTGGTCAGTCTTTCTGTTGGTTTTGGTTCTGTCCAGATAATAGCGCAATTGCCTGTGCACATCCAATGTATGTAATAGTCTCTCCCCCCTGTTCTGTGGGTTGGGGAAGAATGTTGGCAGGTGGATTGATTGGTTCAATGATACCCTGGAGACCACTTTTGGCATGAAAGTAGGATTAGTTCTCAAGGACACTCTATCCTGATGGAAGTTAAGGAAGGGCTGTACTGCCATTAATGCCTGTAGCTCGGAAACCCTTCTTGCTGAAGTGATTGCAAGCAGGAAAGCAGTTTTCCAAGATAAGAACTGTAATTCTGCTGTTGCTGCTGGTTCGAAAGGTGGAAGTGTTAACTTTTCCAGTACAAAGTTAAGGTCCCATGTAGGCAAAGGTGGCTTCCTTGGAGGCTTTAGATTTTTAATTCCTCTCAGAAATTGCCTGAGTAGAGGATGAGAGAAGACTGGAGGATCCATGTTGTATTCTGCTGAAGTTGCTGATGCATGAATCTTAATGGAGGAGTAAGACAGGCCTTTGTGGAAAAGTTCTGCTAAGTATTCCAGGATGTTAGCTATGTTTGCTAATGATACATTTTCTCCTTTTGCTGTACTCCAAATGAGGTATCTTTTCCATTTGGCTGAATAAGTCTTCCTTGTGGAGGGTCTGCGAGCCTCCAGGATAATGTCTTTAACCCTCTGAGATAAGTCTGGGTTATTTTGCTTTATGTAATATTCCAAGCAGCTAGCTGCAGTGTTTTCAAGTTTGTATGTAGGATTTGTAGTTGTTCTGTGTTAGCAGTAAAGGAACCAGAGGTAGAGGCCATGCGTGTCCGAGACATACTCCTCAGTAGCGGGTACCAATGCTGCCTCGGCCAGTCTGGAGCTATCAGGATGATCCTTGGGTGATCTTCTTTGATCTTCAGTAGCACTTTGTGCATCAAAGGAAGAGGTGGAAATGCATATGCTGTCAGGTTTTCCCAACTGAAGGATAGGGAGTCCACCTTCCAAGCAAGAGGGTGGTATGTCCTTGTGCAGAATTTCCTCAATTGGTGGTTGTGTGGGGATGCGAACAGGTCTATTCCTGGTAGTCCCCATTTCTTTGTAATGGTTTTGAAGATGTCTGGATGCAACATCCATTCGTGGGCATCCGTGGTAGTTCTGCTTAAGGTGTCTGCCAGTGCATTTTCTTTTCCTGGCACAAATTTGGCCTGGAGTTGAATATTGTGGTTCAGAGCCACATTCCACAGGTCCATTGCCATCCGGCACAGAGGATATGAGTGTGTGCCTCCCTGTTTGTTGATATACCACATGACTGTGGTGTTGTCCGTCCTTATCAGTAAATGACCTTGTTGAAGAAAAGGTCTGAATGTCTGAAGTGCCTGTTTCACTGCCAGCATCTCTTTTTGATTGATATGCAAGCTCAGCTGGTCTTGTGTCCATAGGCCTTGTATGCACTTGTCCACCATGTGTGCCCCCCAGCCTAGGTCTGAGGCGTCCGTGGCGATAGTCTGGCTTGGTAGAGGTTTGTGGAAGGGCAGACCTCTGTTCAGCTGACAGGCCTGAGCCCACCACCGGAATTCTTGTTTCAGGCATGGAATTATTGGAATCTGGGCTTCTAGACTGTGCTTGTGTTGAGACCATAAATTCCTTAGGTACCATTGCAACTTCCTCATATGTAGCCTGGCATGTGGAATCAATATTATGCAGGATGCCATGTATCCGAGGGCTTGCAGGACTTTCCTTGCTGAAAGCTGGTTCTGCGTTGTTAATGCCATGAAATAGAGTGGTAGTTGCTTTTGCTTTTCTGCTGTGAGAAATGACATTTGCTTTGTTGTGTCCAGTTCTGCACCCAAGAATGTTATCCTTTGGGATGGTACCAGCCTTGACTTTTTCATGTTGACTGTGTATCCCAGGGCTTGCAGTAGTTGTATAACCTTTTCCAAATCTTTTGTTAATTTGGTCTTGTTGTCCGCTTGTATCAGGCAGTCGTCCAGGTATGGGTAAATTTGAATTCCCTGAAGCCTGCAATGAGCAATTACTGATGCCAGGCATTTCGTGAATACTCTGGGCGCATTAGATAAGCCAAAGGGCAATGCTGTGAATTGATAATGCTCTGATCCTGCAAGAAATCTGAGGTATCTTCTGCAATCTGGTCGTATAGGGACGTGCAGGTATGCCTCCTTGAGATCTAGAGTCACCAGCCAAGACTCCTTGCCCAGCATGGGAAGAAGTTGCTGTAGGGTCAGCATTTTGAATTTTGGAACAATGAGATATGTGTTCAGAGCGGACAGGTCGAGAATAGGTCTCCATTGGTTTTCTTTTCTTGGAACCAGGAAAAGTCTGGAGTAAAATCCTAGCCCTTGTTCCATAGACGGTACCTTTTCTATAGCTCTCATCCTTAGTAGGTGGTTGATTTGTTGTAGAGCATTTGTTTTTTGGTTTGGTGGTAGGTTTGGCATTCCTCTCTTTTTTGGTAGAGTGTGGAAGTGAAACCTGTAGCCTTTGTCTATTGTCTGTAAAATCCATTTGTCTCCTGTAATGCAATGCCAGTTTACGGAAAATAAGGCAAGTTTTCCGCCTAAGGGTGCTTGCAATTGTTCCCTGGTAGGCGGTATCAGAGTGAAGTCATTGTGTCTGTCCTGTTGGAGTGGTCGCAGCTGGATCTGTGGTAGCACCTCTCTGGTTGTTGGGCTGCCACTGACGTCCCTTGTAGGCACCTCTGGATTGGCCTCTACCTCTTGGGCATCTATTTCTGCCTCTCTGTGCTCTGGAGGTATCTGGAAAGGACCAATTCTTCGAAGGCCAGTTTCTACTAAACCTCGGAGGCTGGACCTGTAAGAAATCCTTTACTGTTTGGACAGATTTTGCTTTTTGTTCCATCTTTTTTAACACTTGCTGTGCAGGGGAACCAAACAAACTTTGTTTCTCCATGGGAGCATCTAGAAGCTTTGACTTTACATGGTCTGGTAGGGATTGCTCTTTCAACCAGGCATGCTTTCTAATCACTGTTCCAGTCATAGCTGATCTAAAGGAAGCCTCCAGTGCATCATAGCCGCATTTTAAGGAATGATTACTGACCTGCTGAGTGTTATGTACCAAATTCTGAAGGGACTTAAGGTCTATAGGTTCAGGAGAGGACAGTTTTTTATTTAGCTGGTCCAACAAAAATTCCTGATACTGAATCATGTGGAATTGACAGTTTAAGGCCCTAGCCGAAAGAGTAGCAGAAGTATAAACTTTTTTACCCCATCTCTCTAAAGCTCTAGATTCTCTTTCAGAGGGGAGGGAGTTTTTGGCAGAGGCAGCTGGTACAGCTTTGGGGCCCTGTGAAATGGTTTCAGGATCTGCAATAGGAGCCTTATACAAGTGAAAGTGTGTGTCCGGGACCCTGTAATATCTGTCGGGCTTGGCAGGGGCCGGGGGAAGAGAGTCAGGGGCAGTACAAGCATCATCAACAACTGTGAGTACTGGAGGAATGGCTAAAGGCCTATGCTGTGGTAAATGTAAAAAGGTCCTAAGCCTTTTCCTTGAATCTGAAAAATCCTGGCCCTGCCATTGAAAATGCTCTCTCATAGCATGTAAAGTTTCCCCAAAAGAAAATTCCTCTGGAGGAGAGGCAGAAGGAATGGAGTCTTCTGCATCGGAGTCCTCATAAGGAGAATATGGGCCTTCTGGAGGACCTGTGTTGTCTGAATCATCCGAGGAGTAGTCAGTAGAAACAGGATCTGGGGGCTCTGCTCTAGGCCTCTTCTCTGGAGGGGGTTGAGAGGCCCTGTCTGGGTGAGGTTGGGAACCCCTGATCAAAGAAATGAGATCCTCAGCCAAACTGAGTATTTGGGAACTGGAGGTAGGCCTGTGTGAGGGGGTTTTAGCAGGCAAGGCCTTAGAAGCTTTAGCTGCTTTAGCCCTAGAAAAAGCCTTGATAGACATAGATGCAGGAGGCCTAGCAGCTCCACGTGCAGGAGTAGAAATGTCTAAAGGAATAGTATCAGATAAATCCTGGGAGCCTGCTACAGCAGGGGTAAGTTCAGTAGCGGATTCAGCCATGCTGTGTGAGGCCTCGGCTATCGGAGGCAAGCTTTCGGCCGAAGGAAAAACCGAGGACTCGGTTTCGGCCGAAACCGAGACACTCGCGGTTGGCTTAACCGTTGTTTCGGCCGAAACCGCGGACCGCGAGTGTCGGTCCTTTTCCTTACGCTTTTTAGCTAATTGTGAAGTCGGAGTCACCGACGGCATTTTGTAAGCAAAAGCGGGACCAAAAAACTCCTCTGCAAACTCCGACTGACGTCTAAGTGTCCGTCGGTTGAAGGAAGCACAGGCTAGACAAGCTGATACGTCGTGGTCTGGGCCTAAGCAAGGAAGGCAGTAAGAGTGGAAGTCCTTATGAGGTATTTGTTTCCCACAAGTTAAACAATTATTTACTTTTTCTGACATCGGCTGAGGCAAGAAAGAGTCCCCAACGGGGTACTTAGCTTTTTAGAAGTCTTCGGTAGTAGTAATATCTGGAACTGACCGACCGGCACTTGCGAACAGCTTCTGCTTCGGGCACCGCGCGGCAAGAAAGACTGGGGAAGATGGCGTCGGCTGATGCCTTTATACCCAATAAACAGCAGCTATGACGTCGGGTGAAGTGCGACATTAGCCGAGGCTAGACCCAGACTTTGGAATCCGGCCGACCGAGGGGCTGCCTGAGGCAGGACAACCCATTTGTTAGGACTGCAGATGCATCCTTGAAGGACATCAATGTGGTCTACTGGCTGAACATGCTGACACCAGTTGCCCCTGTGTTGCCACTGCTCCCTCCTTATGTGCAATCTTGTCAATGAATGAAATAAAATTAAAAAAAAAAAAAAAGAAGATTTTGTATTTTCTAGATTCTGCAATGTGTAATTACTGGAAAGAGGCACTATCAACATTTTGGAACTAATAATCAAACCAAATGGAGAGAAAGTAATATGTCTATGGTGATCTATTACAGCTCGGGGACATAGAACAGCTGTACATCTTGAACTTTGAGGTACTTTATTTAGGATCAACAGATATAAGACTAGGCTCCACTGTCCTCATTGTTGGAAATAGGATGGGTCTGGAATGAAATCCTTTGTCAAAGTCTTCCTAAGGAGCTTTTTCTGCATCTTCCTTGAAGAAAGAATTTTTCCGAAAGGGTCTGCACCTAACATCTCTAACTGGCTGACTCTAGGGGGTACACCTTTTTTTTTTTTTTTAAACTGAAACTTTTATATCCTTGGGATACAGCCAGTGTCCTGGGATATGCTTCTCTACCTCCAATCTGATTTATGTTAAATGGGTAAAAGGTCACTAGTGGGATATTAATCTGCACTCTCTGACATTTCAGTTGAACCAATGGACTATAGGTACGTAGCATGAAAAAAACAACGGCATCAAGAAAGAACTAAAGATAGTGTGGATTGTTTCTGGCTTTATACAGGGAACATGCCGATACCCTGCATGCTTGTGTCCATCTACATATAGAAGAATGGTTACCCAGCTCTAACAGCTGGGCCACATGGTGGACCTTCCTTGGTGAAATCTCCAAGAGTAAGGATGATTGCAACAGTTACTGATTAAATCAGCATTTGCTATTACCATGTGGTAGATAAGGTCAAAATATCTAACAGGAGTTCAAATGAAACTAGAATACTTTTTATACATATGCAAATGGGGAGAAGTTTGTTCTAATCTGTGGGTACTCACCATGCAGAACAACATAGAGAAATACTTTCAAAGACCAATCAGTATTCTCCTGATCTAACAGTGTTAAAATTTAGCACCTACACTTCAGCAGCTCTGTCACTTTGGCTCACAACAGTTACCAGAACACTTAAGTTAGGGGCACCTTAAGTTAGGGGCACCTTTTATATCACAACCCAAACTTCTTGGCGACAGGTTGTACAAAATGGCCTTTTGCCATAGCAAAAACAGACATGCTAATACACCTTAGTTCTTTCAGTCTAATTTCTTAACTTTCTAACTAGAAACAAAAAGCACCAATAAAATAGTACTGCCCTAATTCAAGTGGGCAGGAGGGTAAATAACGGATCCATTTTAAAAGTCCGTCTCAGACATCTTTAGATACACTCACTACTTGCATATCTGAACCATTGTATTTCTTTCTTTTTTTGACATTAACATTTTATTTCCAAATTAAATACCACATACTAAGCAATCGACATGCATGACAGCCAAAACATATTCTGCTGATGAAAGAATCACTTTCTAATTGTAACTTTTTTAGACAAGCCAATGCTTTTTTATTCATCTGTGACTGCTTAGTTCATAGGTTGGTACTAGGCTATCGGCCCTGGGGCATATACAAGCCTAGCCACAACAATTCCCTGGCCATTTCTTCCCACAATATTTACTTCCCTGAACCCCTGTCTAGCAAGACGACTGACGTGATTCCCTGGGGTGAATTTCCTGTCTCCCATCCAATCGTCAAGGTACCTTTTGAAGAGGGCTAAGGAGGCACTCTGCTTGACATGTATGGGTAGTCTACTCCAGAGTATGGGGAGTCTTTGGGTCAAGAAGCTATCTCTCCAGCATGTTTTGTTCATTGTGATGACTAGGTTTAGATCCATGGAGCATGTGGCTCTGAGAGACTGGGCTTTCTTTAAGTAGAGCATGTCCAACAGCTCAGGGTTTGACCTGGCCTTGTATGTTAAGCAGAGATCGCCTCTGAGTAGACGATATGCCACAGAGTATAGCTGGAGTTTTTTTTGGATGATCAGCATAGGGCACCTGCTTTAGGTCTGTGATTCTTTTAGTGAGGTATTTCTGCGCCCTTTCCAGCGGTTTCAGATGTCTTGTGAGGTACATACCAAACGGGGTGTTGTACTCTATAATGGGTCTAATGAGGGAGGAGTACAGTGGGACAATGACCTCCTTTTCTTCTGGATGAAAAGCCCTAAGTGATGAGGTGTGCCACATAGAAGGATTTCCTGACTGTTGTGGCGATGTGGTTATCGAAGGTGAGAGCACTGTCCACCTGTGTCCCCAAGTCTCTCATCACACTTTCGGTGTTTAGTGTACTGCCACCTATGTGGTAATTCATGGGTACATATTTTTTCTCCAAAGGGGATAACTATACATTTCTTGGCATTAAGCTTGAGCCCATGGCTCTGGCATCAAGCATCTGTTTCTGTAGAATACTGACATAATTTGGGGATTCAGTAATGGCTCCCAGTTTGCAGTCATCTGCAAACTTTGTTAGCCAGAGTCCCTCAGTGTTGGCCTGTACTTCAGAGAAGTAGATGCCAAACAAGAGCAGTCCCAGATCTGAACCCTGAGGTACTCCACTTGTCACGAGCTGGACTTGGAGTCAGCTACTTTTACACTCTGGATTCCGTCAGTAAGCCAGTTGGCAATCCATCGAGTGACATAGGGATTTATGCCCAGCTTAGTAAGTTTAACAATGATTCCAGTTTGGGGGATGGTGTTAAAGCTTTGGCGAGGTCCAGATATGCTGTGTGGACTGCCTTACCCTCATCCACAGCTCTGGAGACTGTTTCGAAGTAGTCTATCAGGTTCAGGAGACAGGATCGGCCCTTCACGAACCCAAACTGGGTGGGGTCCAGTGTTTGAAGTTTGCCAGATGTCTTACATTCTCTGCAATATAAATATTCATTTCTTTCCCACAGACCTTTTAGAAAAACATTTCTATTATCAATTATTTACCTTCAACAATATATAAAACTATTACATATGCCAAAATATTCCCCCTCTAAATTTTTTATTTTCTCTCCATTATCCTATATAGTCCTCAATCATAAAGGATAAACGATTTACAGGACAACTTCTTTTCCCCCTTACTTCCAGTTTCTAGCTCTAGATTTTTAAGTGCATGTGCATGAAGCGGGATCACAATTTCTGCCTAATCTTCCCATCGTTGGTAAGATTTAGCTACTTCTTTCCTCTTTACCTCTCTCTTTGCCCCTTCCATCAATATTCGTACCATTGTGTCTATGTCTCTCCATCTGGGGACTTTCTTTGCATTCCACTTTTCAGTTATCTCTTTGTATCCTATCATAACCAATCCTATTTCCTTTTATTTTTCTACAATTCCCTCTTTAAATCCTAACTGGCATAACTTTTTCTGTAATTATCTCTTCTTTATCCTTTCTTCCATAGTTGTCCAAGTTCCTCTTCAAATTCTTCTAATGTTTCACATCCTCAAAATGTGCGACTCCAAGTTCTTCATCTTTGCCACACCGTCGATGCTGGGAACATTCTCATTAATTTCTCTAGGTCATTTTGTATTTATGGAGGCAATTCCATGCAGACATCCTAAACTTTCAAACTTTTGTAATATATCTTGGCAGCCTTTCCATCTCTGCCCATTCCGCTTATAAGATTGGTTAACTCTAACTCTCTCTTCCCTATTCTTTTTAACTGATCTTCTCCATGTTGCTTTTGTTCATTAGCCATTTATTTCCTATTTTCAGCAATTCTTCCATTTTCTTCCTCACAAATCTCCTCATGTCTACCTCCAGTATTAACTCTGGTGTTTGTCTGGCTTCTGTTCACGCATCTGTTTTTGTTCTCTACTTCTTATTCCTTGGTATTCCCATTCTAGACAGTTCTCCAGTTAGACTTCCTCTTTTAGTTCCTCCCATGTTTTTATTCTTCCCCCTGCTTGAACATGGTCCCAATATTTAACATTCTTTTACCTTCCCTCCCATGTCACACTGCTGATTCTTCATCTATCTCCTCTTTCAGTCTCTGTGCAAGAAGGATCCTTTTTCCATTTCTCCCCTCTTCCTTCCTGTTGATCCTTTTTAACTTCTGCATCTTTTTTGTGCAGTGCAACTCTAAACTCTCTAGGGATGTTTCCAACATTACCTCCATTCTCACTCTCCACTTCCTTTCCACCATGAATTACCGTTTGTTTCCAATCTGCTGTATAATCTACATCTATCAGTCTGACTATATTTAATAGCAAACTTGCCTGCAAATTCTTTTTCAAATCTGGTCCTCCTAATTCTCCTCTCTCTCTCTCAGTTACATCAGTAATTCTATCCACAGTACCCTTGATCTTTCTCCTACTCATACCAACTCTCTACTTAATTGTTTCTCTTTCATTAACAAAGCAATCCTAGGTAGTTCCCAAAACGCTTTGCCTGGATGCACAACCTACAGTTCTGAAGTGCAAGAATACAACAGGTTTCAAAAACAGTTCACCAGAAAGATCATCAAGAAGAAGCAGGTAAGTAAATGCTTAAAAGAATGTCTTGCGAGACATTTCCTGCCAAAAGACACTCTTCAGGTAATATTTAAAGCCATGCACTGGCACTTAGATACCAGTATATGGCTGTGGTGCACACATCTTCCAAAGACACATTCTGCAATCACGTACTACAAGCTACTGTTCTCCTAGTCAGAATGTCTTGAGGACAGAAATAATACTATTTATCAACTAAATACACAGTATTTGTTTAGCACCGTATTTCCTATTCCTGCCTGGAACAAACAAGAAAAACGTTCTTTGGAAACTTTCAAATCTAATTAAAATACAGTGCTGCTGGGCAAGCACCCATGATTCTCAAATTTTCAGACATAGAGATGAGCCGAAAATGAAAAATTAATCAGTTGGATACCTTAGGGAGGAAACAATGGCTTAGATCTCAGAGAACTGGGACTTGTAAACAATTCCCTATGGTGTTCATGGGGATCCAGAATCTGAAATGATGTAGGACAGCTGCATAAAAAATCATTAAAAAGTAAAGATGTAAAAAACTTTTGCTTCTAAGATTCAGATCCCCTAAGGAAATGGGATAACGTACCAAGAGTTTAAAGTCAAGCAATCAATAAAGAAGCAGCTCAATTTTACAAAACAATGCCCTTGTCTAGTCCTTTTGAGAACAGGATCATCACACAAATTGCATGACTTTTAAAATGAAGTGCTCCTGCCGCAGGATTTTAACCCCAGAGTCTGCAAAAAGTACTACTGCATACGTAACTTAACCATAAATATTTATGTTCAAGTATGATGATTGCTGTAATCACTGTACAGATTCTCCAGCCCAGATGGAGGCTAAACATATGGTTAGACTTTGACAGTTATGTATGCCCTTACTCCTGGCTAGGCTGGCTCCACCTTCCTTGGTATGTCTGCATGCTCCCAGTATAAAGATGGGGTTAGCTCACACAATCTCTAATGGTGTCTAGCCCACCAATGAGATTGGAAATGGGGTCCTCCTGCAACCAAACTCTGATCACAGATTCAGCTCCAGTCACAGGGGAAGGGTTGCAAGAGGCATCCTACCACCACCTGCATTGAAGTACTCAAACAAAAGCGATCTCAGAGGAGTCTAAACAAGGTGGTGGGGTGTATAGATACCCACCCTAGCGCTCATGAGGATGACAGAGGTGATGGAGGGAAGGAAAACAGTACTGCAACAGTGATGCTACTCAGCCATCTATCATTATGATAATTATCTTGCAATGCTGCAATATGTTCTTCCCATGGATCACTGTAGGGAAGAATCTCAAAACTGTCTCGCAGTGTGGGTGGTTGGTTAGTACTCAAAGGAAGACTAAAATGCCTGCCGTCATGCAGCAGTAAATCCACCCCGCTCCTGGACAAAAATGTTTAGAGACTATGTACACCAAGGTCGAAGTTACTGCTTCAAGAATATTTTAAGTACTCACTCCCTCCCCTGAGAAAAGCAGTAGTATCTGCTTGCTGGGCTTCTTTGTACACTGCGAGCTAATACAGAGTTTTACCACAAGCTGTAAAAAAATGCAGCCAGCCAGCCACTTAGAAATAGTTTGGAGAGTTGTTCCTCCACTTTATTTAAAACAACAGACAAACAGTTGCTCTGACCTCCTAAAACTGGTGGTCCTGTCAAAATGACATCTAGATCATCTGTAAGCATCCAACATATGTAGTATTACTTCCCATTTGTTCTAAGGAATTTGGAAGAATACAGGCAACTGAATAGCTTGGTTCAGTGACAACTGTATGTCATCTTTTAGTCAAGAAGAAGGGAATAATAGAGAAACCTATGCCCTGTGTTTAGGGAACATTAAGGGAAATTGCTTGTACATTAGGACTTGAGTTTGGATATCTTCCTGCTTCCTGGCAGCGATGACTGAAATCAGTGAGGCCATTTTCCAAGTCAAAAACTTGACACGTACACTCGCAGCTTGTTCAAAAGATGGTAAAGTCAACTTCTCCAGCACAACATTTAAACACATATTAGAGTTGTTTCTTTTCTGGAATGTCTAAGGTACAAGACAACCTTTAGAAATAATTGGAGGCATAAAGGTGGGGGGAGGGTCCATAGGAAGACAGGATGAATTAATAAAATACGAAAGTTATGTACTTACCATAACAAAAGATCTTTCATTCCAGTATGTCTGATGCAACATGTGGGTCCTTATGCCATTCAATGGATCCGATTTGGCAGAATTAGTGGTTAAGCCTTGAAACCTTTTAAGAAATATTCCTTCTCATCATGCACCTATCCCTCTAGTTAGCTCAGATCTAGTCTGATGCCCTAAGACTCCGACATTAATAACTACGCTTCCTTGGACACAAAGAAAAAGAACTGATGATCCTTCAGGCCTTACATCAGGGAAGAGGGAAGGAGAGAGGGTTGCCATACTGGACAGACTGGAATGAAAGGATCTATCTTTATGATAAGTACATAAACTTTTGTATCCTATTCATTTGGTCCGTCTGATCTGACATGTGGAACAGAATCCTAAGATACGGAAATCTCAGGTGGTACTGTGATGGAAGACCATTCTGTAAATAACACAGTCTTGCCTGACTTGCTAAATATCTGCAAGCCTAGTAGTACCATGTGTACAAGATCAATGGACCTAAATTCATACTGCAATATGGCACAATGAACGTCTCCCAAAGAATGTTCTACCTATGGAACAAACTCCACCATTTTGTAAATCAAAGTACTTCCCCTCTCAGTCATCAAGTTTAACTTCAATGAATGAATAAACAAATGTGGGACAGAACACCAAGATACAGAAATCCCAGACGGTACCACAACAGAGACCATTCAAAATGAAAAAACTAAAGGATGCTCCAGTCCTGGACGTACAATCCAACTTGTAGTGTTTAATAATAACTGTATGCATGCAAGACCAAGTGGTAGCCTCACATATACCATCTAGGGGCCGATTTCTGAAGGCAGTAAAAGTTATTATGGCTCTGACAGAATGAGCTCCTGGTAAGGTAAAGAGTTTTGCTGTAGAACATACAGGTGAGAGAGATGCACTCAGATAACCATCTTGAAAGAGACACTTTAGACACTTTTCCCCAAACTTATTTTGAGCAAAGAAACAAAAAGTTGTTCATCTTTTCTGAGTGAATATGTTCCGTGAAGGTAAAAACATAGTTGCCTATGTACATCCTAGGTAGGCAGCAATATTTTCCTTTGTTTTAATTATTTAAAACAATAAGTGAGAAGGTCACACTGAAAACCCAAATCAGGAAAAACTAAATGAAAACTCAAGCCAAACTGGAACTTCCAATGAGTGACCTCTCAAACCTCTTGAATCAGAGGCACATGGGATATATGCAAATGACACTTATGAACAGGTGTTTCAACTAATTGGCGATTCTGAATGCCCATGACTTGTTTCATCGTTTTAATGCACAATTGCAGGCCAATAAAGCCAAACCCCACTAGCTGTGGATATGCATATTTTGGCCTTGTTATGACCTCATCAGCAGAGCATAAGCAGAGTGTTTGACTAAGCATAAGAAACACAGGGCTGTTATACCCAACTGATGTCCATTATCATTAGGGTGACTGCAAAATATCCCAAATAAACTAAAACAATAAGTGAGAAGGTCACACTAAAAAAAACAATTAGTAAAAAAAATTAGTCTACCTAGTGGATGGCTTTATTGGCCTGAAATTGTCCACTAAAACGATGAAACAAGTCATGGGCATTTAGAATCGCCAATTAGCTGAAACACCTGTTGTTTTCATTATTTGGAAACAAGACAGGTAAATGAATGGATTGTGAAATTTTTGCTGCCAAAGCAACCTTGGGAATAAAGGAAGGGTTAGTTTTAAAGTTGCCATGTCCCTGTGGAAAATGAGATGGGGGATTGAGGATTGAGCATGGAACGCAGAGATTCATTTTGTTGAGGGTAGTGCTACTAGAAAAATAGTTTTCATATACTTAAAGTCGGTCAAAGATGCTGGCTTGAATGGAGGTTTGGTCAAGGTATTTAACATAAAGGAGGAACTTTATCTTTAACAGGTGGTTGTATTAAGATGGTGCCTTTAAGCAAGGGTATGCAAAGTTTGTGAGAGGCTAAGGATCAATCCTGAAAATCTAGTGTGAGAACTTGAAATAGCCAACAACTGAACTTCGATGGCAGAAAAACTAGGACCTGAATGAAACAGAGATGTGAGACAATACAGAATGTCTGCAAAAGGAACCTAGAAGAGATCAATTTTCTGTGAACAAACCCAGGACACAATTCTTTTCCATTTGCTGCAATAAACTTAACTAGTGGAGGGTTTATGAGATGCTGTTAGAATTCTGACGATGCCTTCAGGGACAGCATAATCTTTCACAATCACTGGAAATGGAGAAACCAAGTGGTTAATTTCAGACTGTGAAGGTATGAGTGACGCTCCCCAGATGGGTGAGTGATCAGTTCCACAACTTTATCTGGAAAGCCAGGGAGGTTCCTTCAAGTAAGGCTTCAGTAGAGGAAACTGAATCTGCCTGGGTCAAAAGGGGGATAGAAGGATGATTGTTGTCTTGCACTTCAGAGCTTTCTGCAAGCACCTGGATATTAATGGAAGGGGTGAGTATGGTCAAGTAGCTCGGGGGGGAGTCAATGCTGACACAAAGCATCCCTGGATGTTTGTCCTGAGGGAACATCATGGCAAAATAACTGCTGCATTATGTGTTGTACAGAGTGACAAAAACATTACAAAGAGGGGATACCCAGCGACTGAATATCTTCTGGGTTGTTGCTGGACTGATGGACTACTAGTAAGGCATTAGAAGATTCCTGCTGACCTGTCAGTCACACCACTAATAGGTGTGGTGTGTGTGTGTGTGTGTGTGTGTGTGTGTGTGTGTGTGTGTGTGTGTGTGTGTGTGTGTGCTATTTTCCCAGAGACACTTATAAGCCTAGCCAAGAATTTCACCCTTGTTCCCTCAAAGTTAGCACCCGTTTCCCCTGTCCAGCAGGGAATACTTTCACCTACACACACACAATTGCCAGTGCTGAGATTAGAACCCCTACCTAATCTAGTTATTTGTAGTAGTGCTACGTACTTATCGCATGCACCACGGAGCTTGGTGGAGATTTGGACTAGAATGGTTTATTCTTTGTGGGTTTGGGAAATGGATCTTATCTGGTTTTCTGGTGATTGTTTTGCATGTGTTGGGCTCCTGCCATGATCTCCTGACCACCAAATCAATCAACTTGTCTATATGCAGGACCACCCAGGACACTGACTGCATTGTGCCATATTCCTCATACTAAACTTCTTCGCCCTGAAAGGGGGATCTACAGGCCAAGCTCCCCTTTGTTGCATCAGTTCTACTATGTCTTCAATGTATATATCGTCTGTAGAGAACTGGGAGGATCTCTCTCTCTATCCTCAGAGTCAATATCTGAGCTGCATGACTCAGGAAAGGGAATCTGTGGGTTTCCTCTTACAAGTCCTCTTCTTCAGAATTTCACGGATTGAGCCTCCTGACTCTTCAGAGGACTGGTTATGCTCTTGGGCAGAGAGTCTGAGGTCGGAGTGACTCCAGCCCATTGATGCCAGAGCAGACAAAGACTAGATTGACTAAGGGCTGGGGTGAAACTGTGATCAGTGGATTCTGTGGATCAACTCTCTTGGGAGAGGAAATGATCCTGCCCAGTACTTTGAAAGCTGTACCTACAGCCAATGGATCTGAAGAGAGTTCCTGCAGACAGATCTAATTCAACCTCTGAAAAAAAAAAAAAAAAAAAAAAAGAGAGAGACCTCTGCAGGTGGGACTCTTGAAACGGAGTGTGAAGCCAGCTCCTGACGAGGGGTTCAGAGCAAAAGAGTCAAAAGAAGATGTCTCCAGCACCACCAGTGGAGCAGAGGGAAAGGGCGCAGTTAACAGTGTAGAAGGCATCCACCTGACTTCTCTTGGCCAAAAAGCAAGACAGATCAGATAACCTGGAGGTCAAGCAAGTTGGAGTAATAGATTCCCAGAACTAAAGAAGCTACTACTGGGACATAGGCTCCAGAATGAAAGTACAGTTTTGTACCTACCATAAATGTAGATGTCCGATAGATATGCAACTGCAGTCCTGACATATGGGTTGTCCTGCCTCAGGCAGCCCTTCGGTCGGCTGGATTCCAAAGTCTGGGTCCGGCGTCGGCTGATGTCGCCTCTTCCCCGACGTCAGAGTGGCTGGGGTATAAAAGCATCAGCCGACGCCATCTTCTTCAGTGTTTCTTACCCCAGATGCCAGGTGTCCTCCAAGGAAGGCTAAATTTAGAGAATGGATAAAAATTCCAGACATGCACAACAGTAATAAACAGATACACCATAACAGATATCCCCAGCAAATTTGAAAAAGGGGGAGTGGACCCAAAAAAGAGAATTACAGAGGGGTAGGAGGGAGGGAAAACCTGACTGCAGTTGCATATCTATCGGACATCTACATTTATGGTAGGTACAAAACTGTACTATGTCCTTCAAGAATGCAACTGCAGTCCTGACATATGGGTTGAATACCATAGCCAAGCTGGGGGTGGTAGGATCTAAGCAAGGGATGGTGTAGCAGAAGCAAAGCCTGCTCGGGATCTGGAGTATAAAGGCAGGTTGTAGTGTCTGGTAAATGTATGCACGGAGCTCCATGTAGCAGCCTCTAGAATGTCTTTTGTAGCCACTCCTCTTAGAAAGGCTGTGGATGTGGCTATAGCTCTGGTTGAGTGTGGTCTGATATTGGCTGGCACACCCTTTCCATGGAAGGAGTAACAGAATCTGATGCAGTGTCCAATCCATTTTGAAATTGTTTGTTTGGAGACTGCCTTTCCTTGCACTCCGGCAGCATAGGCTAAAAATAGTTGGTCAGACTTCCTCGTGGTCTTTGTTCTGTCCAAGTAGTAGCGTAATTGTCTGTGTATGTCTAAAGTATGCAGCAGCTTTTCCCCTTTATTTTGAGGATTGGGAAAGAAAGTAGACAGGTGAACTGCTTGATTTAGAGACACCCTGGATATCACTTTTGGCATGAATGAAGGATTGGTTCTTAGAGAAACTCTGTCCTGATGAAAAATGAGAAAGGGGGGTACTGCCATGAGGGCCTGTATCTCCGAGACTCTTCTTGCTGAGGTAACTGCCAACAGGAAGACCGTTTTCCAGGAGAGGAATTGCATTTCTGAAGATGCTGCTGGTTCAAAAGGAGGAAGAGTTAATTTTTCCAAGACGTAGTTGAGGTCCCATGCAGGAACTGGTGGTCTTCTGGGAGGTTTGATATTCTTTATCCCTCTTAGAAACTGCCTTAACAAGGGATGCGAAAACACAGGTGGGTCACAGTTGTAGTTTGCTGAGATTGCTGAAGCGTGGATTTTAATGGAAGAATATGAGAGGCCATTATGAAACATTTCTGCCACGTATTCTAATATCTGAGGTATGCTCATCACTGATGCATCCTGTCCCTTTTTGGCATTCCAGATGATGAATCTCTTCCACTTGGCCAAATAGGTTTTTCTGGTGGAAGGTCTGCGTGCTTCCAGCAAGATTTCCCGAACCTTTTTGGAGAGGGGGACATGGGACAAAGTCATGGAACCCTCCAAGCTGTCAGTTGCAATGTTTGCAGGTTTTGATGAACAGTCCTGTAATTGTGTTGAGTTAGGAGCAGAGGCCATTGGGGCAAGGGCCACGGTTTGGTGTGAGTTATGCTCAGTAGCAAGGGATACCAATGCTGCCTCGGCCAGTCTGGAGCTATCAGTATTCCTTTTGGTTGCTCTGCTTTGATCTTCAGTAACACCTTGGTCAGTAATGGTAGAGGAGGGAATGCATAGATTTGTAGGGTATTCCAGCTGAAGTAGACAGCATCCGTTCTCCAGGCTAGAGGATGGTGTGTCCTTGAGCAGAACCTGTCCAGGTGGTGATTGAGATGAGAAGCAAATAGATCTATGTCCGGTCTTCCCCATGCAGTTGTTATTTGTGAGAAAATGTGTGGATGCAGCATCCATTTGTGTGGATCCACAAAACTTCTGCTCAACCTGTCCGCCAGTACATTGTCCTTGCCCGGAACAAACTGGGATTGCAAATGGATGTTCCGTTTCAGGGATTTTTCCCAAAGAGCCATTGTTAGTCTGCAGAGGGGATACGAGTGAGTGCCTCCTTGTTTGTTTATATACCACATGACAGTGGTGTTGTCTGTCGTTATTAGCAGATGGCCTTGTTGAAGAGATTTTCCAAAGGCTTCTATTGCATGCATCACTGCCAACATTTCTTTTTGATTTATGTGCAGAGGCATTTCCGTGGGAGTCCATTGACCTTGAATGCATCTGTCCTCCATGTGTGCCCCCCATCCATGATCTGAGGCGTCTGTTGTAATGGTTTGACTTGCTTGAACTTTGTTGAAGGGCATGCCTTGGTTTAAATGGCTTGCTTGGGCCCATCACAAAAATTCCCTTTGCAGGCATGAAATGAGTGGTATTACGTCTTCTAGGTTGTGGCTGTGTTGAGACCATAAGCTTTTTAGATACCATGTGTAGTCTTGCCAGAGGGATCAGAAGGATGCAAGATGCCATGAAACCCAGGGCCTGCAGGATCTTCCTTGCGGTCAGCTGGGTAAGTTTTGCTAGGCTTTTGAAGTAATCTGGTAAATGCTGTTGTTTCTCCTCTGTGAGGAAAGCCATTTGTGATTGTGTGTCCAGTTTTGCTTCTAGAAAAATAATCTTTTGGGATGGTAATAGTCTTGATTTTTGAATGTTGACTGTGTAACCCAAAGCCTGTAGCAACTGAATGACATAGTCCAAGTTTTTTTATCAATGCTTGTTTGCTGTCTGCTTATATGAGGCAGTCGTCCAGGTAAGGGTATATATGAATCCCCTGGAGTCTGCAATGTGCAACTACTGATGCCAGGCATTTCGTGAATACTCTGGGCGCAGTAGATAAGCCAAACGGCAATGCTGAGAATTGATAATGCTCTGTTCCTGCAAGAAATCTGAGGTATCTTCTGCAGCTGTGTCTGATTGGGACATGCAGGTATGCCTCCTTGAGGTCCAGAGTAACCAGCCAAGACCCCTTGCCCAGCATGGGAAGGAGTTGCTGTAACGTCAGCATTTTGAATTTTGGCACAATGAGAAAGGTGTTTAGAACAGACAAGTCCAGTATAGGCCTCCATTTCTTTTCTTTTCTTGGAACAAGGAACAGTCTTGAATAGAATCCCTGGCCTTGTTCCTGAGGAGGAACTTTTTCTATAGCTTTCATTTGTAACAGCTTTGCAACCTGTAAGAGAGCTTCTGCCCTTTGATTTTGTGGCAGGTTTGGCATGCCTTGTCTCGTTGGTTAGGTGTGGAAGTGGAACCTCTAACCTCTGTCTATGTCCA
This sequence comes from Protopterus annectens, assembly GCF_019279795.1. Classification (NCBI taxonomy): domain Eukaryota; kingdom Metazoa; phylum Chordata; order Ceratodontiformes; family Protopteridae; genus Protopterus; species Protopterus annectens. Next base: position 1,610,963,234 of record NC_056728.1, read on the forward strand.
GAATCCATTTGTCCTTGGTCAAAATGTGCCAGTTCTTTGAGAATAAGGATAATTTTCCGCCTAGAGGTGTTTCTCTTTGAACCTTGGTAGGCGGAGTGATAGTCAAGTCATTGTGATTGTCCCTGTGGTGCAGGTGAACTCCCTGCGCCACTTCTTTGATTTTGTGGTTGCCATTGGCGGCCCCTGTAAGAGCCTCAGTATTGCCCTCTACCTCGAGCACGCCTGTTCTTTCCCCTTTGAAACTTGTCTGAGTCTGGAAAGGACCAATTCTTAGAAGGCCAGTTCCTGCTGACTCTGGGAGGCTGAACCTGGAGGAAATCCTTGACAGTTTGTACTGATTTTGCCTTTTCCTCAATAGACTTCAACACATCCTGTGCATTAGCACCAAAAAGCTTCTGTTTTTCCAGAGGTGCATCCAGGAGCTTAACTTTAACATGGTCTGGTAGTGGCTGTTCTTTCAACCAAGCATGTCTACGTATAACGGCCACTGTCATGGCTGCCCTACATGAAGCTTCCAATGCATCATAACCACACTGAAGAAAATGATTGCTAACCTGCTGAGAGTTATGAACCAAATCCTGCAATGCCTTTCTATCTATAGGCTCAGGAGAGGCTAACTTTTTCTGCAAATCATCCATTAAGTAATCCTGGTACTGAAACATATGAAAAAGGCAGTTGAGTGACCTCATGGCAAGGGTGGAGGAGGTATAAACTTTTTTGCCCCATCTCCAGGGACCTAGCTTCCCTGTCAGCGGGCAGAGGGTTTTTGGCCGAGGAAGAAGCCACTGCCTTGGGGCCCTGTGAAATAGTCTCTAAATCCACAGAGTGGGCCTTAAAAAGATGCTTATGGGTTTCAGGGACCCTGTAATATCGGTCAGGTTTGACAGGAGCAGGAGGGAGAGAATCAGGCGAAGCACTGGAGTCTGAGTATACATCATCAAGGACATCCAACACTGGAGGAATAGCTAAAGGTCCGTGTTGGGGTAGCTTAAGAAAGGTACGTAGCCTTTTCCTGGAGTCAGAGAATTCCTGACCCTGCCACTGAAAATGTTCTCTCATGGAGTGGAGAACTTCACCGAAAGAAATATCCTCTGGAGGGGAGGCAGAGGGAATTGAATCCTCAGCATCAGAGTCCTCATAGGCCTGGAAGGACTCTTCCTGGTTATCTGAGTGCTCTGAATCCCCAGAGGCTTCATCTGAAGAGAGGGTGTTTGTCTGCTCAGTTCTAGGCCTTTTATCTGCAGGCGGCTGAGAACCTCTGTCTGGGTGCGGCTGAGAACCCCTGATAAGAGAGATTAAATCTGCAGCAAGAGTCATGATCTGTCTATCAGAAGAGGGGCCCTGAGCAGTAGGCTTAGGATGGGCCTTGGCCTGGCTGGCAGCCTTAGCACGTGCAAAGGCCTTGATGGACATGGATACCGGAGGCCTAGCTGCCCCACGTGCAGGGATAACTTTGTCCACAGGAATGGTGTCGGGTAAATCCAGAACTTCAGTTTCTGGAGGAAAATCAACAACCGGCACCGGTGAAATCTCCGGGACCGAAGAACGCGTTAAAGCGGTGTCGTCGGCCTGGGGCGGTAGAATTACCGCTTCGAAGGACCAAGCACTCGGAGGGCTTAGGTGTGGTATCGGTGGAAGACGCGGGCCGAGGATGTCGGTCCCGTCCGGTAGATTGTGCTGTCAGTTGTTCCGATGGCATAATACAAGCGAAAGATTCGCCAAAAAAGTCTTCGGCAAATTCTGCCCGGCGCCTGAGTGTGCGCTTATTAAAGCAAGCACAGGCCAAGACGTCGTGGTCTGGGCCCAGGCAAGGGAGGCAGTAAGAATGGAAGTCCTTATGAGGTATTTGTTTACCACAAGACAAACAATTATTAACTTTTTCAATTTTTTTTGACATCGGCTGAGGCAAGAAAAATGTTCTCAACGGGTACTTAGCTTTTAGATGACTTCGGTAACTGAAAACACAGGAGCTGACCGACCGGCACTTGCGAACTGCTTCGGGCACCGCGCGGCAAGAAAGACTGAAGAAGATGGTTCTCGGCTGATGCTTTTATACACCAGCCGCTCTGACATCGGGGAAGAGGCGACATCAGCCGACGCCGGACCCAGACTTTGAAATCCGGCCGACTGAAGGGCTGCCTGAGGCAGGACAACCCATATGTCAGGACTGCAGTTGCATTCTTGAAGGACATCAATGGTTCCCAAGAAATTGGAGAGACAGTGCAGATCTGTTAGGAAGCCTGGATAGGGATAAGTTGGATGGATGCAACCATTTTCAGAACCAAAGGGGATACGATGACCCCCTTCTCAACCTGAATCTTGAGAACTTTCTACATTGGGCCATCCAAATCAGCCTCAGATGCACTTCTACAACACCTGAAGGATCACAATGAAAGGGCAAAGGACAGTCTTGAAGGAAGATAATCTAATTTGTCACATACAAGTTTTGATGGAGAATCCTAAAAAGTAATCGTTTCTGTCTAAGCAGCTGCAATGCACAGTGTGTAAAGGCATAACATCACGGCAGGAAAAACAAACCTCTTCCGTCTATCTACTGAAGATATTTGATGTGGAAGCTGAACTCGTGATAGGTCTTCAATTATATGTTGTATAATCCTAAATGGAGTGTTTGCATGGAGAGTTCTTAAGGCAACTGGGAAACTGAGATACCTTTCATGATTTCATGGACTATATACCAGGTTCCATGTAGTTCAATTACCAATGCTGATGTCAGAATACTGCTCAAGGCTAGATTAATACCTCCTTCAGACTTATATTCAGAGAGCTCCATAATGTCTCTTTCCATATAGCTCAAGGAGGGACATCTACACTGAAGTCTGCAAGACCATCTGCACATGATCAGCCACAAGTCCAAGACTGTACAACTGTAACATGGAACTGAATGTATTGACCGTCATCCAGTTTTATTCCAGTTCCTGAGAGGTGTCTGTTGCATTGTCTTGTCAAAAGATCAGAAATATTGCCATGCTGCAGAAAACATTTGTCTTACAGCATCAGTCACAGTACAAATGAAGTGTGTTCTTTAAGTGCATTGCGTGTGAAGAAATTTTCTATCAGAAATCTGATAAAGGAAAAAGTCTGCCATAGCCTGCTATCATTACTATAGCTTTACAGCCTACAGACATCACCCACTCAGAATGGACTTTAGTTTTTCTTTTCCTGCTGTTCTGTTTGCCACATTTTGAAGCTTTATACCAAGGTGCCTGGAACCATTCAATACTTTTGCATGTTAACCCATATTTTAGTGTGATATTGTTTAATAAGTGCATTTGCAGTCTGTAGAGCTAATGACGGAGTCAAAGCATGGTACTTGAGCCTTAAAATTATTTCAACAATAAACTGCACAGAAAAAGTTAGAGAAGGCCGCTGCTGCTTTCAGCACCAGCACACTAATTTTCATTCCTAAGAGGTCAGACTACTTTCAGCAAAAATACAAAATTTCATCTCATCCATGTTAACAGGGTAGTGCACTGATCAAGAATAAAAACAAGTAAGCAAATGAAAAAGAAGTTATGTACTCACCATAACGTTCCATGTGTGTTGTCCATCTCTCCTTCATTCTTAACTGGTTGGGTGCAGAACCGATCCTCGGTTCCGACTTGGCCTTACACAAAAGCTCGAGGTCTTCCACTAGCTCGTGGCTGAAACCCTATCCCATCATACCCTAGGAAAGCTTCCCAGATCTTGTTTGCTGATATAACAACAGCTACCAAATGAAATATTTTAATGCCTTACAGAGCAATGAAGAAGGTCAGAGCATTAATTGCCAATGGTAACTGCTAGGTGCTAAAGGCTGGGAGAAGGAGGGTGGGATGCAAGAATGAAGGCGAGATGGACAACACATGGAACGTCATGGTGAGTACATAACTTCTTTATGTGGTGATGTCCTATCTCGCCTTAATTCTTAACTGGTTGGGACAGCATCCCTAGCACCATCTTTCTTCGCCGGTTCAAGGGAGAATATTCTTCAAAGAGTGGACCCCCAAAAGAGGCCCTATTCCTGGAGGCCAAATCCACTTTGTAATGGAATGAGGCCTTGCCCATGTTGCTGCAGCACAAATTGGTAGTCTAGCCTGAAAGGCAGAAGAGGTTGCTATGGTTCTTGTAGAATGATCTTTTACTTTATGAGAGATATCTTTGTTCCAAGACTTGTAGGTAAAGATTAATACAATCAGACAGCCATTTTGAAAGTGTGACTTTGGATACAGGAGCATCTTTCTTAGAGTCTGAAAATGATACAAATAATTGGTCAGATTTTCAGAAGCCCTTTGTCCTGTGTAAGTAGAAACTTAATTGTCTATGTACATCCAGCCGGTGTAGCATATACTCTCTGCCTTGTTCCCATAGTTGGAGAAAGACTGGTAGTTCTATGGATTAGCTCAAATTAGATTCTGAGAACTTTCAGTAGAAAGGATGGGTTTGTTCGAAGGGATACTCTTTTTGTGGAAATGCATGTAGGAGGGCTTTATAGACAATGCTTGTAGTTCTGACACTCTTCTAGCAGAACTGATGGCTATCAAAAGAATAGTCTTCCATGTCAAAATCTTTAGATCACAGGATGATGCAGGTTCAAAAGGGAGAAGAATCAAATGGGATAAGACAAAGTTCAGGTCCCATGGTGCTGTAGGTGCTTTAATGGGTGGTCTTAAAAAATAGTGCCCTTAAGAAACGCCTTGCAAAGTCTGTGGGACATCACATTTGGCCCCAATTCAGCTATATGGAAATTAGACACCTCTGCTAACTGAACTCTGCGCCATCATTAAACAGCTTTGCCAAGAATTCAAGAATGGAAGCTATAGGGGCACAGAAGAGATCAATGCATTTATTCAAGGCCCAGGAAGAAAATCTTTTCCATTTGCTCATATCTAACTTCCTCGTTGAAGCCTTATGAGACGAGATCAAGATATATTTCACGGATGGGGAAAGCTTATGGAGCCTGGCTATATCTGGAATTGGAGCAGCCAAGCTGTCAGTTTGAGGGTTTGAAGGGAGAAGTGAAGCATTCCTGATGCAGGAGTCAGAAGGTCCTGAACTGGGTCCAGAATCCACGGCTCCTCCTGGAGATGAGGCCAAAGGAAGGGGAAAGTACAGTTGTGTACACTTACCATAAATGTAAACGTTCGAGTGTATTCACAGTTGCAGTCAATACATTTGGGTAATCTGCTGGCAGGTTGCCCTCAGTTGGCCTGATTAACAAAGTCTTGGGTCCTGCGTCGGTTGCTGTCCCTTCTTCCATGACATCAGGTCGTCAGGGGTATAAAATATGCAGCCGATGCAATTACATCAGTTTTTCTTGCCCCAGATGTCAGGTGCCCGGTTGGGAGGGTGGCTTAATGGTTAAGGTGTTTGCCTTACAAATACAAGGTGCAAGGTTTGAATCTCACAAGGGATAATTGGCTAGGCTTAAAATGGCTTGCAAGGGCAGTTAGCCTAGTACTAACCTATGAACCTATAATATATAAATTTTAAACACAGAAATATATATACCTCCAAACAAAAGCAAATACACCAAAAAGGCTTTTAAGTGTAGAAAAATAAAGGAAAGGCATAGTAAGAGAAAAAACGGGGCTGGAGGGAGTGTAACCAGGACTGCAACAGTGAATACACTCGAACATCTACATTTATGGTAAGTGCACACATCTGTACTATGTTCTTCGTGTTTCACTGCTGCAGTCATTACATTTGGGTAGATTCCCAAAGCTAAGGTTGGGAGGATGGATTTATACAGTATTAGGACCGGCTATAAGTCCCTACAAAACAGCAGTGGCAAAACCAGCTCTGGATTTAGAGAAAATTGGTAAGTGGTAATGCTTGGTGAAAGTATGAACTGAACTCCAGGTAGCAGCTTCTAGAATATCACTGGCAGGAACACCTCTGAGAAAGGCTGTAGAAGTAGATGCAGCCCTGGTGGAATGGGATCTGATCCCCTGGGGGATAGGTTATCCATGGTGCTTATAGCAGAAATGAATGCAATGGCTTATCCATTTGGAAATGGTTTGCTTTGAAATAGCCTTTCCCTCCGCCCCTGCAGCAAATGCTACCAGCAGTTGTTCAGATTTTCTTCGAGATTTAGTCCTATCCAAGTAAAATCTAAGTTGTCTGTGTGCATCCAATGAATGCAGTATCCGCTCCCCTTTGTTCTGTGGATTGGGAAAGAAAGTTGGCAAATGAATGGACTGATTAAGAGCCACACTGGATACCACCTTGGGCATGAAGGATGGGTTGGTCCTGAGTGACACCCTGTCCGCGTGAAAGATGATGAAAGGCTCCACTGCCATAAGGGCCTGTAATTCAGAAATCCTTATAGCCGAAGTGATTGTTAAAAGGAAGGCTGTTTTCCAAGAAAGAAATTTTAAGTCTGCAGTAGCAACATGCTCGAAAGGAGGGAGTGTGAGTTTTTCCAGTACAAAGTTAAGGTCCCAGGCAGGGGATGGAGCTCTCCTGGGTGGCCTTAGGTTTTTAGCCCCTCTGAGATGCTGCTTTAACAGAGGATGAGAGAAGAGGGGGGGGGGTTCTGTGTTGTAATGAGCTGAAATGGCTGAGGCATGTATTTTTATGGAAGAAAAAGATAGGCCCTTGTGAAAGCATCTCGGTTAAGTATTGCAAAATCTGAGGTAAATTATGCACTGCTGTGGTCATCCCTTGAGATCGATTCCAGGCACAGAATCTTTTCCATTTGTCAGTATAAGATTTTCTGGTACTAGGTCTTCTCACCTCCAAAATGACATCCATCAATGGTTTGCTGAAGGATGCTAAGGGAGAATTTAGGTGATTAGCCAAGCTGCAAGATTCAATGTTTGAAGCGGAGGGTGCAGAATTTCGTTGTTCTGCTGAGACAGTAAGGAAGGTGTCTGAGGCAGGTGCCATGGAGAAAGTTGTGACAGACTGCATAGGAGTGGAGAGCAGTGTTGGCGAGTCCAGTCTAGAGCAAGCAAAATCATCTTTGGTTTGTCCTGTTTGACTTTTAGTAGAACTTTCGACAGCAAAGGCAGAGGGGGTAAAGCATGGACTGATAGGTTTCCCAGCTGAAGGACAGAGCATCCACTTTCCAAGCTTTTTTGTGAGGAGTTCTTGTGCAAAATTTGTCCAACTGGTAGTTCTGGGGTGACGCAGAGAGATCTATGTCTGGGCTCCCCCATTTGTGTGTCAACATGTTGAAAATCCGTGGTTCCAGGTTTCCATTCATGTGGGTCCATGAGATTTCTGCTTAGATCATCTGCCAAAATATTCAGCTTTCCTGGCAGGAATTGGGCTTGTAGTTGTACTTGATAGCTCAAGGCCGTGTTCCACAATGCCATGGCTTGTCTGCAGAGGGGGTAGGAATGTGTACCCCCCTGCTTGTTTATGTACCACATAACTGTGGTGTTGTCCATCTTTACCATTAGTTGTCCTGGATGAAGGAAGCCATTGAAGGCTGTCAGTGTATTCTGTACAGCTAGCATTTCTTTGTGACTAATATGAAAGGTGCATTTGATTTGGGCTCCATTTGCCCTGAAGGCACTTCCCTGCCAGATGAGCCCCCCCATGCAATAGTCTGATGAGTCTGTAGTTAGGGTTTGGGCAGCAGGGGGTGGTGTGAATGGCAGTCCCTTGTTTTGGTGACATGCCTCTGCCCACCATAGGAACTCTAGTTACAGGCAAGGTATGATAGGAATCATTGTTTCCAGGCTGTGACAATGTTGACTCCATAAACTTTTTAAGTACCACTGAAGTTTACTTCTATTCAGTCTTGCATATGGAATTGGAAGAATGCAGGAGGCCATGAACCCCAAGGCTTGCAGTATTTGCCTTGCAGATAGCAGGGTTTTTGTGGCCACCTGCTTGAAGTAAGTCACCAACTGAATTTGCTTTTCTGGTGTAAGATAAACCATCTGAGCAGTTGTATTCAAACTTGCATCCAGGAATGTTATTTTTTGAGAGGGCACTAGTTGTGATTTATTTTCGTTTATGGTGTACCCTAGACAAGTTAGAACCTTTTTTACAAACGCCAGATGTTTTAGAAGAATGGCCTTGTTTTCTGCCTGAATTAGATAATCGCCCAGGTATGGATATATTTGAATATTTCTTTGCCTGCAAAATGCAATTACTGGAGCCAGGCACTTTGTAAAGACCCTGGGCGCAGTAGATAAGCCAAAGGGTGGTGCAGAGAACTGATAATGCAAAAAGCCTGCTTTGAACCAGAGGTATCTTCTGCAAGATTCCCTGATTGGGATATGCAGGTATGCCTCTTTTAGATCTAGAGTTGCCAACCAGGCATCTTTGCCTAGCATAGGAAGTAACTGGTGAAGAGTCAGCATCTTGAATTTTGGAATGTCCAGGAAAGTGTTTAGAGTAGACAAGTCCAAAATTGGATGCCATGATTTGTCTTTTCTGGGTACCAGGAAGAGTCTGGAATAGAAACCTTGTCCCTTTTCCCATTCTGGTACTAGTTGAATAGTCCCCATGTGTAAGAGGGAAAGTACTTGTTTCTGAGCCTCTGTCCACTGATTTGGGGGCAGGTCTGGCCATCCGCTTGGAATTGGCAACGTGTGGAAATGAAATCTGTATCCCTGGGACACTATATTTAAAACCCATTTGTCCTGGGTTATCAGTTGCCAGTTTTCCCTCCAAAGGGGTGGCTAAAAGGTAAGTGCTTGGTAATTCTAAAGGAAAGTCATTGAAACGGTTTACCATAGGGAGGTGTCTTGTTGCTTCCAGATTTGGAAGAGGAGGCACCCCCATTGCTTAGAGCTGAAAGTCCCTTGGGAATGAAACTTGGTGCTTTTGGCATGTCTGGGTCTGGCTGGAGTGGCTCTGGAAGGAACTGGAAAGGACTAGTTCTTAGTAGGCCAGTGCCTACTAAATCTTGAAGGTTGTACTTGAAGAAATCTTTCACAGTCTGCATAGATTTAGCCTTATCTTCCATCTTTTTTAGAACTTCTTCAGCCTTATTGCCAAACAGACGGTCCTGCTGCAAAGGAGCATCCAACAATTTTGCTTTAAATGATCAGGCAGAGATTGCTCCTTAAGCCAAGCATGCCTTCTAAGCACAGACTCAGTAAAAGCAGCCCTGCAAGAGGCCTTCAAAGAATCAAAACCACATTGCAAAGTATGTTTTCCAACCTGCTCAGCTGAATGCAATAAATCCTGTAAATCTTTATTTTCCACAGTCAGAAATCAACATCATTTTCTGTTTAAGCAGTCCCATGATATGCTGCTGATATTTTAGCATATGGAATTGACAGTTTAAAGCCCTGATTCACAAGGGTGCAGAAATATAAACCTTCTTACCCCATCTATCCAGCGCCCCGGATTCTCTATCAGAAGGGTAGCATTTTTAGCAGTAGAAGCCTTAATGCCCTTGGGGCCTTCAGAAATGGTTTCAGGAACCGCAACAGGAATTTTGAAAAGGAATTTGTGGGAGTTAGGAACCCTGTAGTATCTGTCTGGCTTACAAGGAGCCGGAGACAGAATCAGGAGCCATACTATATTCTGAAAACACATCATCAACAATGTCCAGTGCAGGAGGTATAGCCAAAGGCCTATGCTGAGGAAGAAGAAAATCCCGAAGCCTCTTTTTGGATTCAGAAAAATCCTGACTTTCCCAGTGGAAATGTTCCCTTAAGGTATGTAAAGTTTCCCCAAAAGAAAAATCCTCAGGGGGAGAAGCAGAAGGAATAAAATTCTCTGCATCAGAGTCCTCATAAGTAGGTATAGACAAATCCTGTTCCTTAGAAGAGTCAGAAGAAATAAAATCCTGTTCAGATGATTCATAGTCAGGTTCAGCTCGAGGCCTCTTAGAAGGTGGGGGTTGGCTTAGAGTAATTAAATCTTCAGGCATTTTGATCATTTGTTTTTTAGGCTTAGGGGCCTGCACATGTGGCCTAGGCGTCGGATTTTTAGACATAGATCGAGATTTTGGCCTTAATATTGAAGATGACGTCGGTTTAATATACAAATCTGTAGGTCTGAATACACCCTCAGAAGCCGGTGCCTGCACAGCAGCTCCAGACCCATCCAAGGTAGAGATATCCGCGGGTTCCATAGATGAAGCATCCCGCGGCATATTGGACTCTGAATGGGTCTCAGTAGAGGCCTGTGAATCAGAAGTAGTGGGTATCAGGGGCTGCGAAAGCACCTCACTGAGTACCAGCGAACTGGCGACTGGCTTAGGAGAAGCGTCGGCAGTTTTAGACCTCAACGGTCTGTCTCAGTCTTTTTCTTTGCGTTTTTTAGGTATTCCGGTAGTCGGATTGTTAACAGACGTCATTTCTGGATAATTAAATCGTGATCCAAAACATTTAGAAGCAAAAATGTACTGATGATGGATAGTGCGTTGATTAAATAAAGCACAAAACCGACAGCAAGGTAAGTCGTGGTCAGGGCCTAGGCAAGGAATACAGTACAAGTGAAAATTCTTATGAGGTATTTGCTTCCCACAAGTAATACAATTATTAACTTTTACTGACATCGGTAAGGAGCAAGAAAAAGTTTCCCCAACGGGGTACTTAGCTTTTTAGTTGAAGACTTCGGTTCTGAAACTTGAAAACGAAAATTTCAGGAGTCGGCCGACCTGGCACTTGCGAACTGCTTCTGCTTCGGGCACCGCACGGCAAGAAAGACTGATGTAATGGAGTCAGCTGCATGTTTTATACCCTTGACGACCTGACGTCATGGAAGAAGGGACAGCAACTGACACAGGACCCAAGACTTTGTTAATCAGGCTGACTGAGGGCAACCTGCCAGCAGATTACCCAAATGTACTGACTGCAACAGTGAAACATGAAGAACATCCAGATTTGATGAGGCCAGTACGGGGAGACGAGTATTAAATTCCTTCCCAATGAGCTAGCTTTCTGAAGAACTTTGGGTACTAACGGAAAGGGAGAAAGGTGTAGAGGAGACCCAAGGGCCAATCGTGTACAAGTGCATCCCTTGGTGACTCCCCGAGGGGGGGGTGCGGATTAGGGCAAAATAGCTGCTGCATTTGGCATTCATGAACATGGCAAACAGGTCGCAGCAAAGCTGGCCCCATTTGAGGAAAATCATCTGTGCTACTTCTCATTTTAGGGACCACTCGTGAGGCATCAGAATCGCTCTGCTGAGTTTGTCTGCTATCACATTGGATTTCCCTGGGATGTGCGCTGCTATCAAAGTGCTGGGAGGAGGTCACCCACTGTCATACTCTCAGGGCCACTCAACAAAGGGGGTGGGATCTGGTTCCTCCTTGTTTATGTACCACACAGCTGACATGTTGTCTGTCTGTATTGCAATAGTTTCTAGTGGAAGAGTCTTGGAATGCATGCAACGCAAGAAGCACTGCCCTCATTTCTAGGACACTGATGTGCAAGTGTGCCTCTTGATTCTGTCAAGTGCCTTGGATAGTCCTTCCCAGGTAAAGCCCCTACTCACCCTATCTGGGAAGTGTCCATGATCACTGTTGCTAAAAGGTTGTTGAAGAAGAAAAGGTCGACCTAATGTCACGAGGGGAATGAACCCACTAACGAAAATCTTTCTTGCAGGAGTCCGTTATTATAATTGGGTGAGACATGGTTAGTTCCTGCATGGACCACTGAGTGAACAGTAACCATTGTAGAATTCTCATGTGCAGTCGTGCTAACGGAATTACGGTTACTGCTACTGCCATGGTTCCCAAGACTTTTAGAACTGTTTTTTCTTGGAAAATAGGAGCAAAACCTGACTTCGTAGAACTTGGACCCTTTCAAAAGGAAGCTTTGCCATCATTTTCTTTGTACCTAGATCTGACACCTTACTTTTTGTTACATTTTTGGAAGATTTATTTAACTTACTGAGTCTCTAGATTTGGCAAGAGGAGACCTTTTGAGTGTTACCTTATACCTCCTATATGCTAAGTTTCTGGGCCCACAGGAAGTAAAGATTTTTCAAGTCACAGAGAAGTGCAGAACTCCTAAACAAACACCACATAAAAAGTCATGGAAGTCCTGAGGTGGGATTTTATGCCCACATACAGGACACTTTATAACCATACAGTATCTTGAACTTCAAAAGGTGGAATAAAATCCTAAACTATACTAACTGCTATGAAGTAATACTTGAAGATTAACAGTACACACCAGAAAGGTAAATAATTCTCAAATACTAACACAATAACAACTATAGCGAAGGAAATGGCAGCAAATGTCAAAGATGGGCTAAGAATGATACCTCACAAAAAATTATGCCAAGAAAGGAAAATATTTTATTTTATCTTAACTGTTGTGCTAATCAACAATGAATGAAAAATATATGTAAATAATAACTTAGAGGCAGTGCACTTATTTGTTTCAGATAGTACAGTTTTTTACCTACCATAAATGTAGATGTCCGATAGGTATGCATCTGCAGTCATAACATATGGGTTGTCCTGCCTCAGGCAGCCCTTCGGTCGGCCGGATTCCAAAGTCTGGGTCTGGCCTCGGCTGATGTCGCACTTTCCCCGATGTCAGAGCGCCTGGGGTATAAAAGCATCAGCCGACGCCATTTTCCTTAGTTTTTCTTGCCCCAGATGCCAGGTGCCCTCTATGAAGGCTAAATTTGGATAAAATGCCAAAAAATTCCAAACATATTGCAAAAATATATACATATATATATATATATATATACATACAAACAAATACACCATAACAGATTCCCCCAGCTAGATAATGGAGGGGTAAGCACCCTAGGAATACCACAGAGGGGAAGGAGGGAGGGTAAACCTGACTGCAGATGCATACCTATCGGACATTTACATTTATGGTAAGTACAAAACTGTACTATGTCCTTCAAGGATGCATCTGCAGTCATAACATATGGGTAGAATACCATAGCCAATCTAGGGGTGGAGGTACTAAGAAAATGATGGTGTAGTTAAGATACCCTGCAGGACTGCTGTAGCAAAACCTGCTCTGGATCTGGAGTATAATGGTAAATTGTAATGCTTGGCAAATGTATGCACGGAGCTCCACGTAGCAGCTTCTAAAATGTCCTTGGTAGCCACCCCTCTTAGGAAGGCTGTAGTGGTGGCTGTGGCTCTAGTGGAATGAGGCCTAATGTTTACAGGAACAGTCTTTCCATGAAAGGAGTAACAAAAGCGAATGCAATTTCCTATCCATTTTGAAATTGTCTGTTTGGAAATTGCTTTTCCTTGTGCCCCAGCAGCATATGCTACAAACAGTTGGTCAGTCTTTCTGTAACTTTTAGTTCTGTCCAAATAGTAGCGTAATTGTCTGTGTATATCCAGAGTGTGTAGAAGTTTCTCCCCTTTATTTTGTGGATTTGGGAAGAATGTAGGCAAGTGAATTGCTTGGTTCAAGGATACCCTAGATACCACCTTTGGCATAAAAGTAGGATTGGTTCTCAATGAAACTCTGTCTTGATGAAAAATAAGAAATGGCTGCACTGCCATTAAAGCTTGTAACTCAGATACTCTTCTTGCTGAAGTTATGGCCAGAAGGAATGAGGTTTTCCAAGACAAAAACTGTAGATCCGCCGATGCTGCTGGTTCAAAGGGAGGAAGTGTTAGTTTCTCCAGCACAAACTTAAGGTCCCAAGTAGGTAAAGGTGGTTTCCTTGGAGGACTGATGTTTTTGATTCCCCTGAGAAATTGTCTTGAGAGGATGCGAGAAGACAGGTGGATTTACATTGTATTCTGCTGAAATTGCTGAGGCATGTATCTTAATGGAAGAATAAGACAGGCCATTGTGGAACAATTCTGCTAAGTATTCCAGTATATGTGTCATGCTCATCACTGTCACATCTAGGCCTTTTGTTGTGTTCCAAATGAGAAATCTTTTCCATTTTGCTGAGTATGCCTTCCTTGTGGAAGGACTGAGCTTCCATAATAATGTCCTTTACTCTCTGGGATAAGCTATTCTGAGGAGGAATCATGGTATTCTCCAGGCAGTTAGCTGCAAGGTTTTTAGGTTGGTATGCAGGATCTTGAAATTGTTCTCGTCAGAAGAAGTGGCCATAGGGGAGAGGCCACGGTTTGTCTGTGACATGCTCTTCAACAGTGGGTACCAGTGCTGCCTTGGCCAGTCTGGAGCTATCAGAATCACTCTTGGCTGTTCTGCCCTGATCTTCAGTAAAACCTTGGACATTAATGGGAGTGGTGGGAAAGCATAGACTTTTCGAGCTTTCCAGCTGAAAGAAAGAGAGTCCACCTTCCATGCTTGTGGGTGGTATGTCCTTGAGCAAAAAGTCTTCAGTTGATGATTGTGGGGTGAGGCGAACAGATCTATCTCCGGCCTCCCCCATGATTGTGTTATGAGTAAGAAGATGTCTGGGTGCAGCATCCATTCGTGTGCATCCATGGTAGTTCTGCTTAAGCTGTCTGCCACAGTATTGTCTTTCCCTGGCACGAACTGGGACTGTAGTTGTATATTGAGTTTCAAGCAAAGTTCCCATAGATTCATGGCCAGTCTGCATAGAGGGTAGGAATGCATGCCTCCTTGCTTGTTTATGTACCACATAACTGTGGTGTTGTCTGTCCTTATTAGCAGGTGGGCCTGATGAAGGAAAGGTTTGAAGGCCTCGATTGCGTGCATCACTGCCAGCATTTCCTTTTGGTTTATGTGCATGAGCCGCTGTCCTTGAGACCATAGCCCTTGGATACATTTGTCCTCCATGTGTGCTCCCCAACCTCGGTCTGAAGCGTCTGTGGTGATGGTTTGGTTTGCTTTTGGTTTGTTGAAAGGCAACCCTCTGTTGGACTGGCAGGCTTGAGCCCACCACAGGAATTCCTTTTGAAGACAAGGAATGAGTGGGATCAAAGTTTCTAAGCTGTGACTGTGCTGAGTCCATACACTCCTTAGGTACCATTGCAATTTTCTCATATGCAGCCTGGCTTGTGGAATTAGAATTATGCAGGATGCCATGTAACCCAGGGCCTGCAGGATTTTCCTTGCAGTCAGCTGAGTTTGTTTTGTCAGATTCTTGAAGTAATCCGGAAGTTGTTTTTGTTTTTCTTCTGTGAGGAAGGCCATTTGGGTGGTTGTGTCTAGATCTGCACCCAAAAAGGTTATTCTTTAGGATGGAACAAGTCTTGATTTTTGGATGTTGACTGTGTATCCCAAGGCCTGTAATAGGTGGATGGCATAGTCCAAGTCCTTTAACAAATTTTTATTGTTGTCCGCTTGTATAAGGCAGTCATCCAGATATGGGTAGATTTGAATCCCCTGAAGTCTGCAGTGTGCAATTACTGATGCCAGGCATTTTGTGAATGCAATGCTGAGAATTGATAATGCTCTGATCCTGCAAGAAATCTGAGGTGTCTTCTGCAACTTTGTCGAATAGGGACATGCAGGTATGCCTCCTTGAGATCTAGAGTCACCAGCCAAGACTCCTTGCCCAGCATGGGAAGAAGCTGCTGTAGGGTCAGCATCTTGAATTTTGGCACAACGAGGTAAGTATTCAGTGCGGACAGGTCGAGAATAGGCCTCCATTGATTTTCTTTTCTTGGAACAAGGAATAATCTGGAATAAAATCCTTGGCCTTGTTCTGAAAGAGGTACCTTTTCTATGGCTTTCATTTGTATCAATTTGGTAATTTGCTTCAAAGCCTCTGCCCTCTGATTTGGTGGCAGGTCTGGCATTCCTTTTCTTTTTGGCACTGTGTGGAAATGGAACCTGTATCCTTTGTCTATTATTTGCAGTGCCCATGAGTCCCTTGTAATGTAATGCCAATTTTTTGAAAATAAAGAAAGCTTTCCGCCCAATGGTGCTTCTAATTGAGCCCTGGTCGGCGGAGTCAAAATAAAGTCATTGAGTCTGTCCTGGTGTAGCAGTTGTTGTTGTTGTTCCTGCACTACCCTCTCTGGTTGGGAGGCTGCCACTGACGGCCTCTGTAGGAGCCTCTAGCTTGCCCTCTACCTCTGGCACGCCTGTTCCTGCCTCTCTGGGATCTGTCTGAGTCCGGAAAGGACCAATTCTTAGTAGGCCAATTTCTGCTGAATCTCGGTGGTTGTACCTGCAAAAAGTCCTTGACTGTTTGCACAGATTTTGCCTTTTCTTCAAACTTCTTTAAGACCTCCTGAGCCGTGGAACCAAATAATTTTGTTTTCCATTGGAGCATCCAGGAGCTTAGCTTTAACATGGTCGGTAGAGATTGTTCCTTCAACCAGGCATGCCTACGTATAACTGCCCCTGTCATAGCTGACCTACATGAAGCTTCCAATGCATCATAACCACACTGCAAAAAATGGTTGCTAACCTGCTGTGAGTTATGTACCAGATCCTGAAGTGATTTACGGTCAAGGGGTTCAGAGGAGGAAAGCTTCTTATACAATTCATCTAACAAATACTCTTGGTACTGAATCATATGAAATTGACAATTTAATGCCCTCATGGAAAGAGTTGCAGAAGTATAAACTTTCTTTCCCCATCTCTCTAAAGCTCTAGACTCCCTTTCAGAAGGAAGAGGATTTTTAGCAGTGGCAGCTGCAACCCCTTTGGGCCCTGGGAAATAGTTTCTGGGTCTGCAGTGTGGGCCTTGTACAGGTGTAGATGAGAATCCGGGACCCTGTAGTACCTATCAGGTTTGGCAGGAGCCGGAGGGAGAGAATCAGGGGCTGTACTAGCATCAGAGTACACATCATCAATAACATTCAAAACAGGAGGTATAACTAAAGGCCTATGCTGAGGTAAATGTAAAAAGGTCCTTAATCTCTTTCTAGAATCAGAAAATTCCTGGCCTTGCCATTGAAAATGTTCTCTCATAGAGTGCAGTGTCTCACCAAAAGAAAACTCTTCAGGAGGGGAGGCCGAAGGAATAGATTCTTCAGCATCAGAATCCTCGTAGGCCGAATAAGCCTCCTGCTGGTGGTCTGACAACACAGATCCATCCGTAGACTCATCTGAACAGTGGGGGTCAGAGGGCTCAACCCTGTGCCTTTTGTCTGGTGGTGGAAGAGAGCCCCTGTCCCGGTGAGGTTGAGAACCTCTAATTAAAGAGATAAGATCCTCTGCTAGGCTGAGAATCTGAGAGCCAGTAGAAGGCCTCTGAGAGGTAGTCTTGGGAGGCAAAGCTTTAGCAAGTTTGGCAGCTTTAGCCCTAGAAAAGGCCTTAATGGACATGGATGCAGGGGGTCTGGCTGCACCATGTGCAGGAGTAGACTTGTCTAAAGGAATGGTGTCAGACATGTCCTGGACACCGGTTTCAGTAAGTAATTCAATAACCGACTCGGCCGGAGCCTCCGGGGCCGAGGTAGTCGTTTGAGTGGATTCGGTAATAGGAAGCACCGAGGACTCGGTTTCAGCTGAAACCGAGACACTCACGGTAGGCCTGACCGTGGTTTCAGCCGAAACCGCGGGCCGCGTGGGTCGGTCCTTGTCCTTCCGTTTTTTTTTTAACCACATGCGAAGTCGGAGTCTCCGACGGCATCTTGTACGCAAAATTAGTCCCAAAAAATTCCTCTGCAAACTCCGACCGACGTCTAAGAGTTCGTCGGTTGAAGGAAGCACAGGCAGCACAGGCCGAGACGTCGTGGTCTGGGCCTAAGCAAGGGAGGCAGTAAGACCGGAAATCCTTATGAGGTATTTGTTTCCCACAAGTTAAACAATTATTTACTTTATCTGACATCGGCTGAGGCAAGAAAGAGTCCCCAACGGGGTACTTAGCTTTTTCGAAGTCTTCGGTAGCTGAATCACAGGAGCTGGCCGACTGGCACTTGCGAACGGCTTCTGCTTCGGGCACCACGCGGCAAGAAAGACTGAGGAAAATGGCGTCGGCTGATGCTTTTATACCCCAGGCGCTCTGACGTCGGGGAAAGTGCAACATCAGCCGAGGCCAGACCCAGACTTTGGAATCCGGCTGACCGAAGGGCTGCCTGAGGCAGGACAACCCATATGTTATGACTGCAGATGCATCCTTGAAGGACATCGTGCTGCTAGTTGAAAGGGCGGCAATCAAAATCTGAGCCAACTAAGAAGACAGGTGCATGACGGGAAAGAAGATTTCTTAAAGATGCTCAAGGCTGGAGCACTAACACTGCCAGACTGGATATGATGAACTACTCAATGACCTATGTCAGATCGGACTGACTGAATGAATAGGATCTCTAGTTTATTAAAATCTGCTTCCTGATTTGCAGGTGTCATGAAAAGAGTTCATAGTAGTCCAGCATGTAACATAAGGTCTTGTTTATAGATAGGATAAGAAACAGTTCCAAGTTTGCTGTTCTGTTTGATTAGTCTAGAGGTGATGGAAGTAAGGCAGACCCATCACTACCAGACACTTGCAAGTCTAAAAGAGTGGCAAGGTGTCGGGGACAGCTACATCAAGTTCTGATGCAAGACTATGACAGCACAAAACAGGACTTTTAAAACAGCACTAGCACCTTCTAATATACTAAGTAAAATGCTACTTCCCAGATGGTACGAGAGGGTTTTCCAAACCAAATCTGGTAGAACAAGTGTCACAGCTTAGCTCTTTAGTTAGGCAAGATTTTCTTGTGCTTGGCCTCCATGACTTCACTCAAGGTCTTACTCAATGGTTATACTGTACATACAAAAAACAGCATAACAGTACATGCCTACAAAGTATAGAAGATGAGATCTTCTCAACAAAGACATAAGGTTATATTCACTTTTTACATCAGCACCTGTGGACCAAAAGCAAAAAGCCTCATCTCCAAGCCTACCTTCTCAGCACTGCTGCCAGTGAAGGTGCTCTAGTTGAGGCTTCTGCATTGAGTCTAAGACCTCCAGCCAGTTGTCATGTGACCAGTTTTCAAACCCCAACTGGCAAAGTAAGCTAGAGGATTTTCCCTTGTGAAGTCTCTTGGTGGGGGGGGCTAACCCACTAACACTTGAGTCCTTCTGGTTATGCTTCCTAACCAAGACAAACATAACGCCAGTGTATTGCTGGATACTAATATCACAGCCACAGGGACACTTGGTGGACATGGAGCTAGGCAATGAACCAACTAATACTTCACTGTTATGTCAGGAGCAACAGCTTAACTACCTAAGTTGCAGAAAAGAACAGATGAGCTAGTCAGGAGCGACATACGAACTGCTCAAGTGGTAGAGAAGAAAGTATAGTTTTGTAGAACTTACCATACCATAACAATAGATTGTCCTGCTGATCACTATTACAGTGCTCCTCATACAGGGTTATCATCACTGGATACCAAAGCTTTACCCTCCCAGTATTGTATGTCTGATGTGTGACCTCAGGTCTCAAATGCAGAGGCATATAGGTGAACATATGAGTGTAATTCATCAGACTGTCTCCAAGCCAGTGGCCTCATGACCCCTGTGACAGAAAACTGGTATGTTCAGGGGGACATAGCATGATGTGGTAAGAAGGTAAGAAAGCCCCCCCTCTCCCCATTCTAGGGTGTTTCCCATGGGATAGGAACTAAGGGAGAAAGACTGAACAAGGAGAAAATAAATGTATAGAGGGAAAGGAGAGTGGGAAGGAATATTGCAACAGTGAATTTGCCATATTGAGAGTATTTATTTTATTTAAACATTTGTTAACCGGGAAAGTCCAACTTGGAACAAAGCCAATTTTCAGCAGAGGCCTGGGAAGAAATGCTCCAGATGCATGTCTTTGTAATGTGGGAGGAAACCAGAGCACCTGGAGGAAACCCACAAGAACACAGGGAGGACATGCAGACTCCACACAGAAGGCACCCCAGCAGAGAATAGAACGGAGTAACAAAGTGAGATGGCCTTAGAGATCCAAGCTTGCAATGGTTTCCCTAGATACTGGTTGGCCCAGTTTAGAGTCCAAAAAAGAAACAGTTGTTTAGATTTTCAAATAGATTTTGTTTTCTCCAAACAGAATCTTAGCAGTCTGTGAATGTCTGGAGAACACAGTATCCTTTCCCCAAGATTCTGTGGGTTGGGAAAGAAAGTAGGTAGGTTAATGGCCTGATTGAGAGACAGCACAATCCCTACTTTAGGCATTAATGAAGGATTATTCTTGAGGGTCACCCAGTCTTTTTGAAAAATAAAAAAAGAGAGGAATGGCTACAAGTGCCTGAAGCTCAAACTCTACAAGATGAAGTGAGGGCCTGAAGCAGGCCAGTCTTCCAAGCAGAGGTTTGTTGATATCGTCAGTTCAAAGGAGGTATTTTAAGCACCTCCAACACAAAGTTGAGGTCCCAAGTAGGGTAATGGGCTTTCTAGCTGGTCTAAGATGCAGGACCTTTTAAGGAATAACATGACCTCGGATCTGGATGTAAGTGGGGAAGTGAGAGGTAAGCAAGGGGAGACGGTGGACAGGTGGGCTTTGATCAAAGATTAGACCAGACCTGTATGCTAGAAGTCACACAGACATTTCAGAATGGAAGGTACCTCTAATTGGTTGAGATCCTGTCCATTTCTTTGGCACCAACAGGACAATCTCTCCCATTTGGCTATGTAAGATTTTCAAGTGGTGAGTCTCCTGGCTTGTTGAAGAACTACAACCATCACCTCAGAAAAATGGTGCTTGTAAGGAATCAGAACCCTCTCATCCACAGAGTTAGGTTTATGGATGTCAGACTGGAGTGAAGCAGTAACCTTTTCTGTTGAGTGAAGAGATCCGCTCATTGTGGCAGTTTTCAGTACTTGCCCCTGGCTAGAAGAAGGAACTAATGCTGTCTTGGCCAAAAGGGAATCATTAACAATAGTTTTGTTTTTTTTTCCCTTTTGGGTCTTCAGAGAACCAGTAGAAAGACGGAATAGTGGAGGGAAGGTGTTGAGGAACTTCCCTGTCCACTGAAAAGTGGAAGCATCTGTCCTCCAGGCTGAGAGGCAAAGGTCCCTAGTGCAAAACAGTTTGTTGGTCTTTGAAGCAAACAAATCTATCTAAAGGGTCCCCCAGAAGTCAAGAATACCCTGGAAAACCTGTGTGTTTGGGGTCCATTTGTGAGGGTCCTCCAAAGACCTGTTTAGAGAGAGACTGCCAACCCACTGTCCGGTGATGGGATGCATGTGGCAGTAAGCAACACATTTTTCTGGGTGGCAAGGTTCCAGGTTTTGTGCGTCAATCTTCACAACTGGCAAGATCAGATCCCACATGTGTTGTCTGTCAACATTCTAAGGGTACCTGGTCTCCAGAAATGTTAAAATATCTGCACAGCATGCATGAGGGCCCTTATTACCATCAGGCTGATGTGTTCCTTTAGTAGCTTTGGCAGCCATCTGCCCCCCCCCCCCCCCCCCCCCCCATCTCATCCAAGGCATCTGCTTATTTCTCCTGAACTGGTGCTGAATGAGTGAAAGGAAGCCCTGGGTTGAGTTTCACCTGATCCTTCCACAACAGGAGTTCCCATATCTGACAAAGGGTAAAAGGGGAATCACTGTGTCCAGAGGGTGTGAGTGCTAAGACCAAACTATTTTCACGTACCACTGGATTTTCCTCATATGTGCTAGGGAGAGTTTTGGGATAGTAGCTGTCATGAACCCCAGAGCCCTTATGATCTCCCTTGCTCAGCACTGTTCTAGCCTGCAGCTCAGGAAAAGGCAGGTTCTGAGATGGCTTGCAGGGAGGATTTTTTTTAAAAGTTTATTGTGAACCCTAACTGAGAGAAGAAAGGAGGGTTAAATGGAGATGTTGGAGAATTTGTGGTGAAGTAGATTGTACAGGTCATCTAAGTAAGGAAAAGTCTGAATTCACTGCGCTTAGCAGGAGGTGATCACTGGTGCCAGACTCTTGGTGAAAACTCTTGGGGCTGTGGGAAGCCAAAAAGGCAAAGCAGTATACTGATAGTGAGATGAGCCAGTACAAAACAGGAGGAATCTCCTGCAAGGGATCCCAACTGGTACATGGAGGTGAGCATCCCTTACATCTAAAGGATACTAGAAAGGCCTGGGCTAGACTGAAAAGTAGCAGGGTGTACAGGGAGAGCATTTTGAAAGTTGGTACTTTTATCAAGATGTCTAAGTAAGAAGAGATCCAGTATGGACCTCCACTGCTCTTTCGTTGAGACTAGGAAAAGAATGGAGTAAACCCCTTTCCCTCAAATTCTTTCGGCACCAGCTCTATTGTGCCTTGTACCCACAGTTACTGTAAAATGGGTGGAAGCTGATTAATCTAATTGTTTGGAGGTGGAGGTATGCCATTCCAAAAGGAATCTGAATCTAAGACATGGCATAACCATTTTTAGTGACAGATAGCACCCATTTGTCTGTGGCAATCTTGTCACAGATGGACAGGGCAAGGTCTTTTTTGAGAGCAGCAGAGTAGGGTAGGGCCTGGGGGTGAGAAAGTTGAAAACAGTCACACAGCTGTGTCCCCAAAGGCAGGCTTCCCAGACGTGGCATCCCTCTGTGGTTTATCAGGGAATCTCTTTCTGGCAGCCTTTCCATGTCTCTGGCCATGCCTAGACTCCCTTCTGACAAAAGGGTTAAGTTTTGTTGGGTAATTCCATTGATACCTAGGTATCAAAGTTCACAGAAGAGTACAGTTTTGTACCTACCATAAATGTAGATGTTCGAGGATTCCCTTGCTGCAGTCCTGACTATTGGGTATAGTCCGCGTCCCAGTCGGCCCGAATACCAGAGTATAAGGCTGACGTCGGTCATGGCGCCTTAGACTGACGTCAGTGCGTCAGGGTACTAATCGCATGACCGGCGTCATTTCCTCAGTCTTTTCTTGCCCCAGATGTCAGAAGACCCAAAAGACAAGTCCCAAAACAACCTGCACCAATAAACATGTACAATATATACAGTAATATATATACAAAAATATAAGCATGTAAACTCACCTACACAACCACCCTGAAACACAGAGGGAAGGAGGGAGGGTAAATTGGACTGCAGCAAGGGAATCCTCGAACATCTACATTTATGGTAGGTACAAAACTGTACTATGTTCTTCGTCTTCCCTTGCTGCAGTCCTGACTATTGGGTAGAATCCCAAAGCAGAGGTAAGGGAGGCTGGCAAATTATAAAGTAGCAGGAGCTGACAACATGCCTTGTAAAACAGCTGTGGCAAAACCAGCTCTAGTCTTAGAGTATATAGGCAGGTGATAATGCCTAGAGAAAGTATGCACTGAACTCCAAGTAGCTGCTTCCAGAATATCCTTAGTTGCCACCCCTTAGAAATGCTGTTGAAGTGGCAGTAGCCCTAGTGGAATGAGGCCTAATCCCAGCTGGAACCTCTTTGCCATGATGGGAATAACAAAATGCAATGCAAAAGCCAATCCACCTAGAAATAGTTTGTTTTGACACAGGCTTGCCCTGTGAACTCAAAACAAAAGAAACAAGTAACTGCTGAGACTGCCTAAAATCTTTAGTCCTGCTCAAATAATAGCAATTGCCTGTGTACATCTAAAGTGTGCAAAATCTTTTCCCCTTTATTTTGAGGATCTGCAAAAACGTAGGCAAATGAATAGTTTGGTTTAAAGCCACACTAGAAACCACCTTGGCATAAAGGAAGGATTAGTGCGTAATGAAACCCTGTCCTTATGGAAAACCAAAAGGGCTCTACTGCCATAAGGGCCTGCAACTCAGACACCCTTCTTGCAGAAGTAATAGCCAACAGAAAAGCAGTCTTCCATGACAAATATTTCAATTCAGCAGTAGCTGCAGGCTCAAAAGGTTGTAGAGTAAGTTTTTCGAACACAAAATTGAGATCCCAAGCAGGAGTAGGAGCTCTACGTGGGGGTCTTATATTCTTTGCCCCTCTAAGAAACTGCTTGAACAAAGGATGAGAAAACAAAGGTGGGTCACAATCATAGTGAGCTGAAATTGCTGCAGCATGAATCTTTATGGAAGAGAAGGACAAACCTTTGTCCAATAATTCAGTAAGATATTGAAGAGCCACACTCAAATTAGGCTCTGAAATCTCCAAATTCTTTGCTGTACTCCAAAATAAAAATCTCTTCCATTTTTCTCGTACACTCCTAGTACTAGGCCTTCTAGCTTCCATAATCACATTTAAAACTTGTTGAGGAAGCTGAGACCTACTGCTTCAACACAGAATATGCCAAGCTGTGAGATGAAGAGATTGAAGCTTGACATTGAGCAGATGACCGTCCTTCTGAGATAACAGATGAGGAATCAGAGGTAAAGGCCATGGAGGCTTCTTTACAAGACTCCTTAGAAGTGGGTACCAGTGTTGCGAGGCCAATCTGGAGCTATCAAAATCATCCTTGGCCTGTCTTGTCTGACCTTTAGTAATACCTTTGGAAGAAGAGGTAGAGGTGGAAAGGCATAGACATGAAGGTTTTTCCAACTGAAAGACAGAGCATCCACTTTCCAAGCTGTGTGATGAAACCCCTTTGTGCAATACTTTGGCAGCTGGTGGTTTAGTGGAGAAGCGAACAGATCTATGTCTGGAGTTCCCCATGACACTGTCAATTTCTGAAATACATGAAGATCCAGTTTCCACTCGTGGGGATCCATGATTTGTCTGCTTAATACATCTGCTAGGGAGTTCTGTGCTCCTGGCAGAAACCTTGCCTGAAGAGTCAGTTGCAGGCTTAGCAGTCTCCCATAAAATCATTGCTTGCCTGCATAGAGGATAAGAATGTGTTCCCCTTGCTTGTTGATGTACCACATGACAGTTGTGTTGTCTGTCAGAACCAACACGTGCCCTGGAACAAGTAACTCCTTGAGCGCCATCAATGCAAACTGGACTGCTAACATCTCCTTCATGTTGATATGTAGATGCTGTAGTCTGGCAGGCCACTTGTCTTGTATCCACTTTCCATTTAGATGAGCTCCCCAAGCAGTGTCCGAGGCATCTGTCGTTAAAATCTGACTCGCCTCTGGCGGGTCACAGAGAGTCCCTTGTTTAGGTGACATTCCTGAGCCCACCACAAGAATTCCTTTTGAAGGCAAGGTATTATTTGAATGACAGTGTCCAAATCTTGGCAGTGCTGTGTCCATACATTTTGAGATACCATTGCAGCTTCCTCATATGCAGTTTGGCATTGGGAAGCACCAGAATACAAGATGCCATGAACCCTAATGCTTGAAGGACTGTCCTTGCAGTCAGCACGGACTGATGAGATAGTTGATGGAAGTAAAGTGACAGACTCTTTTGTTTGTCCGGGGTTAAAAGGCCATCTGAGCTGCTGTATTCAGTCTCACACCCAGAAAGCACATGTCTTGAGAGGGTACTAGACTGGACTTTATTTCGTTCACAGAATACCCTAGGCATCTTAGCACTGCTATGACATATTCCAGATGCTGTAGAAGGTGTTCCTTTTCTTGAGCCAGAATCAGGCAGTCGTCCAAGTAAGGATAGATTTGAATGCCTTGAAGCCTGAAGTAAGCTATCACTGGAGCCAGAACCTTTGTGAATACTCTGGGCGCAGTAGATAAGCCAAAGGGCAATGCAGAGAACTGATAATGAAAATCTCCAGTTGAAACCGCAGATACTTTCTGCAACTTAGCCTTATAGGCACATGAAGGTAAGCTTCCTTGAGATCCAAAGTTACCATCCAGTGATCCTTGCCCAGCAGAGGTAACAGTTGCTGTAACGTCAACATCTTGAACTTGGGAATGTCCAGATAAGTGTTGAGGATAGATAAATCCAGAATTGGTCTCCACGTGTTCCCCTTCTTTGGTACTAGGAACAGGCGAGAATAAAATCGAAGCCCCTTTCTGATACAGGGACTGGCTGAATGGCCCCTATCTGGAGTAACTGAGAAACTTGCTTGTGAGCCTCTTTTCTTTGTGGAGGAGGAACATCTGGCATGCCTTTGAAAGGGGCATTGTGTGGAAATAAAATCTGTAACCGTGATGAATAATATCCAGCACCCATCTGTCTTGAGTGATTAAATCCCAATTTTCTTTGAAAAGAGACAATCTTCCTCCCAAAGGAGCTGCCAGGCGAGAGTCCACTGGCAGCTGAAAGGCAGGTCATTGGTTCTGCTTACGAAAGGACTGACCCCTGCCCTCACCAGAAGTCTGAGCAGGTGAACTGTCTGATCTAGGCCTAAGCAGAACCTTGAGCCCTGCCCCTACCACGTCTAGACCTACCCCTAGACTGGGAACCATAAGCAGGATATGTCCACCCCTTAGCAGGCCAATTTCTACTAAACTTGGAGGCTGCACCTGCAAAAATCTTTAACAGTCTGCATAGACTTAGCTTTGTCCTCCATTTTCTTTAAAACTGCTTCCACAGGCGGTCCAAACAACACATCAGACTGTAAAGGAGCATCCAAAATCCTAGTCTTAACATGCTCAGCTAAATTCTGATCCTTCAACCAGGCATGTCTGCGAAGAACAGAACTAGTAGCAGCCACCCTCGAGGAGGCCTGAACAGCATCAAAACCACACTGCAAAGAATGCTTACCCACTTGTTCAGACACATGAACCAAATCCAGCAATTCTTTACACTCAATACCTTCCGCCAAAGCATCCACCTTAGATTTCAATTGTGAAAGGAGATAATTTTGATATTTCAGCATATGAAACTGACAATTCAACGCCCTCATGGCTAGAGTGGAAGAAGTATATACTTTCTTACCCCACCTATCCAAAGCCCTTGCCTCTTTATCAGAGGGTACAGGATTTTTAACCACAGAAGCTTTAACACCTTTAGGCCCCTGAGAAACAGTTTCTGGGTCCGCCCTGGGACTCTTAAACAAATACTTATGAGCTTGGGCACCCTATAATACCTATCAGGCTTAACAGGAGCAGGAGGCAAGGAGTCAGGGTTCAGAGAAGCCTCTGCAAAAACATCCTCCACCACATTCAACACAGGAGGAATAGCTAAGGGCCTATGCTGGGGCAAAAACAAGAATTCCCTAAGCCTTTTTCTGGAGTCAGAGTAATCTTGGCCTTCCCATTTAAAGTGCTCCCTCATGGAGTGAAGAGTCTCTGAAAATGAAAAATCCTCAGGAGGAGAAGCTGAAGGAGTGGAATCATCCACATCAGAATCAGAATAAGTAGGAAACTCTTGCAAGTCTTCCACAGAAGACTCTGAAGCCTGTGAACACTGTTCAAAACTATCAAACTCCTGTTCCACCCTAGGCCTCTTATCAGGTGGGGGCATAGAACCTCTAATCAGAGTAATCAAATCTTCTGCCATTTTAAGCATATGTTTCTTAGGCACAGAGCCGAAATGCTAGGAGAAGCCCCACAGAAGCTGAACTTGGCCTACCTCTAAAAGAAGCTTTGGCAACAGAAGGAGAGGCCCTAACTACCTTGGGAAGAGAGGGAAGAACAGTTACCTGAGAAGCCCCTCAGCCTGGCCTACCTCCTGAGAGGGCACATCCTGTAACAGTAAAGTATCTGCCTGAGACTCCATAGAGACTCCTGGCAAAACCTCTGCCTCCCCTGAGCCTTCTAAAGGACCGGCGTCCGGGACTGCGGTTCCTCACCCTAGGCTTCACTGTTTTGTCCTTGCGCTTCTTGGATGAAGCAGGCCGGAGCATCCGGCGGCATATTATAATTACAACGCTTCCCAAACACTAACCTAGCACAATCAAGCCTCCTCTTAATAGTGCGCTTGTTAAATCTAGCACAAGAGCGGCAACCAACAACGTCGTGCTCAGGCCCTAAACAAGGTATACACAATGTATGATAATCCCTATGCGGTATCTGCTTCCCACAAGAAATACAGTTATTCACTTTTTCTGACATCGGGTTAAATACTGAGGCAAGAAAAAACCAAAATGTTCTAGCAGGTTACTTAGCCAACTCTGTTTTGGTCTGAAACTCCGGTTTCGGAAAATCTCAGAACGCCAACCTGCACTCGCAAAATTGCTTCTGCATCGGACCATGCGGCAAAAAAGACTGAGGAAATGACGTCGGTCATGCCCATTAGTACCCTGACGTAATGCCGTCAGTCTAAAGGGCCATGACCGGCGTCAGCCTACTCTGGTATTCGGGCCGACTGGGACGCGGACTATACCCAATAGTCAGGACTGCAGCAAGGGAAGACGAAGAACATCTGCTTGCAGTCCTTGATGGTTTTACCCTGCTCTTGAAGAGTTTTGAAAGGGCTGGCAGCATGGGGGCCAAACAAGAAACCCTTGTCTACAGGTGAATCCACAATTTTTGCATTCAGCTCTTCAAGAATAGGCTGGCTACATAACCATGCATACCTGCGGACTATACAGCCTGTAGCAACTGTTCTGCATGAAGCCTCTACAGAATAACCACATTTAATGTTGTGCCTGACCACTTGTGTAGCCTGATAAAGTGAGGATAAAAAGAAGCTATGTGCTCACCATAACATTCCATGTTTGTAGTCCATCTCGCCCTTCATTCTTGCACATTTGTTTGGAGCCGATCCTTGGCTCCAACTCGGCTGATTGCAAAGCTAGAACTCTCTCAGTTGGCTTGTGACAAGGTAGGTATCCCATAGTGCACTAGTAAGAATCCCCAGATCTTGTTTGCTGCTGACTATAAAAGTGATAGAAAAAATTTCACAAGGAACAAAACAAATGAAAGGTCTCCACCCTAAAAAAGAGAAATACTATCTTGTCTCCAGATCATCCAAGGATACATGGATGGGGGTATGTGGGTGGGTTCATAAGAATGAAGGGTGAAATGGACCACAAACATGGAATGTTATGGTGACTACACAACTTCTTTATGTGCTGTAATCCTTTCTTGCCTTCATTCTTACATATGGGACAGCGTCCCTAGCACCTTTTTCTCGGGTGACTCACGGGAATATTCTCCTAAGAACCTTGGAACCAAAGGAGGCTACACCCCTTGAAGTCGAATCAATTTGTAATGAGTAATAAAGGTATGAGGGGTAGCCCAAGTTGCTGCTGCACACATAATGTCGACTGGGACTCTAGCTTGAAAGTCAGTAGATGTGGATAGGGATCTGGTAGAATGAGCCTTAATTTTAAATGGGAGTTCCTTGCCACTGGAAGAGTAAATGAACGAGATACAGTTTGAAATCCAATTTGATAGAGTTATCTTAGAGACTGGCATACCTTTCCTTGTCTCAGAAAAAGATACAAACAATTGGTCTGATTTTCTAAGTTCCTTGGTTCTATGTAGATAAAACCTTAACTGTCTGTGAACATCAAGTTGATGAAATTTATATTCTGCCCTATTTGAATGATTAGGAAAAAACACTGGCAGTTAGATAGTTTGATTCAAATTAGACACAGCAAACCTTGGGGAAGAAGGACGGGTTTGTACGAAGGGAAACGCTCTCTCTATGAAAAATCAAGTAAGGAGTTTTGACTGATAGTGCTTGTAACTCTTCTGGTGGATGTAACAGCTACTAGAAAAATGGTCTTCCAAGAAAGGAACTTCAGTTCACAAGAATGTGCGGGTTCAAAATGCGGGGAAGAAAGTTTGAACAGAACGAAATTTAGATCCCAAGGAGATACAGGTTCATGAAAGGGAGGTCTTAGCAAGGTAGAGCCTTTAAGGAAAATTTTACACAATCTGTGAGCCATAAGATTAGGCTCATGTTGTATGAAATAAAAATTGGAGATCACTGCCAGTTGAACTTTGATTGTAGCAGCAGCTGATCCTTGATGAAAAAGTTCGGTTAGGAATTCTAAGATCAAGGGAATGGAGGCTGTGTAAGGATCTACGTTTTTCTCTTTTGCCCAGATAGAATATCTTTTCCCATTTGCTAGCGTATAATTTCCTTGTTGAAGCTTGTGGGAAGACAAAAGGATATGGGTAACTGCAGGTGAAAAATCATGAAGCCTGACTAGGGATGGAAGTGGAGCAGCCATGCTGTCAAGTTGAGGGTGTGGAGGCAGGGGTAGAGGGTGCCTGATGTGTGTCAAAAGGTCTGGAACTGGGTCCAGAGTCCATGGATCGTCTAGAAGATGAGGCCCGAGAAAGGGGAACCAAATCTGACGAGGCCAGTAAGACGTGATAAGAATCATTCTGCTTCCCAAGGTCTTTGCTTTCTGGATCACCTTTGATATCAGTGGAAAGGGGGGAAATGCATAAAGAAGTCCCATAGGCCAATTGTGAACAAGTGCATCTCTCGGTGTCTCCCCCGGAGGGGGGATAAGGGAGAAGTAGCTGCTGTATTTGGCATTGATTGGACTGGCAAACAGATCTCAGCAAGGTTGTCCCCATTTGCAGAAATCATCTGTTCCGTGACTTTCTGATTCAGAGACCACTCGTGAGGCATCAAGACTGCCCTGTTCAGCTTGTCGGCTATCACATTGGGTGTCCCCGGATATGCGTTGCTACTACAAAGCGTTGAGAAGATATCGCTGACTGCCAAACATGAAGAGCCTCCCGACATAGGAGGAAAGATCTGGTTCCTCCTTGTTGGTTTAAATAGCATGCTGGGATTGCTATCGTCCCTAGAGGAAGAAAGTCGTGAAGTGCTTGCAACGCTAGTAGCACTGCTCTCATCTCTAGGACATTGAAATGCAAGTGAGAATTGTAATCTTGCCATGTGCCTTGGACATTCCTGCCTAGATAATGCCCCCCCCCCCATCTGAGAGGCATCCGTTGCCACAGCAGCAACGGGTTGGCAAGCAAGGAAAGGTGTTCCTGTCGTTAGTTGATTGGGCTGAATCCTCCAACAAAGGTCCTTTTTGCAAGATTCTGTTATCAGAATAGGATGAGACAGAGGCAGTTGTTGAAGAGATCACTGGGAAAATAGTACCCATTGAAGGATTCGCATATGTAGTCTGGCTAGTGGAACTAGAGTTATGGTAGAAGCCATGGTCCCTAAAAGTTTCAGCACTGTTTTGGCTTTGACTCTTTGTTGAGGAAGTAGACTGTATATCTGTTGTCTGAGATTTTGTATTCTGTCTGCAGGAAGATGAGCCATCATGGCGACTGTCTATATCTGCACCTATAAAAGTCACATATTGAGAGGGCGACAAAGCAGACTTTTCCCAATTTATTGTAATCCCTAGCTGGGTGCAGAGCCGGATGGTTGAATCCCTGGCTTGTAGAAGTAAGTTCCTGGTGGTGGCGGTCAGGAGCCAGTCATCCAGGTATGGAAACACTTGGAATCCAAGACATCTCAAGTGAGCTGTCACTACCGCCATGCATTTGGTGAACACTCTGGGGGCTGTGGTGAGACCAAAGGGCAGAGCACGAAACTGGTAATGACTGGCTCCCAGCCGGAAGCGTAAATGACTCCTCGATGCTCTGTCCATTTTGATGTGGTAGTACGCATCTTGGAGGTCTATGGAGCACATCCAATTGCCTTTTCCTAACAGAGGGAGCAGAGACTGTAGTGTTACCATTCGGAACTTGGACTTCTTCACTGATTTGTTTAATTCGCTATGGTCCAAAATGGGCCTCCAGTCCCCTTTTGGTTTTGGCACTAAAAAGAATCTGGAGTCAGTTCCGAATCTTATCTGGTCTGCTGGGACGGTTTGGGTGACTCTCTTTGTAAGCAACTTTTGAACATCTATGGTTGCTTGATCCCTGTGATTGGGCGGAACATCTGGGATCTTCTTGGTGGTATGGGGTGAGAGAAAGAAGGGTACAGAGTATCCTCTGGTGATTACTCTTTGTACCCACTTGTCTTGGGTGATGTTGAACCAGACTTCCGGATACACAGATAAGCAACCCCCGACTGGCTCCAGAGAAGCGCAGTCAGGCCCCACTTCAGGAGCGCTAATAGGGACGTCCAGAAAAGGAATCGTGGCCACCCTGGCTTTGCAGGCCCCCCCCCCCCGCTTCTAGGGCGACGTCTACCATTAGCTTCACCTCCTCTGCCTCTGAAAGAGGAATCACCCTGTGCGTCCGGGAAAAATCTCTGGGATTTCTTGAACCACATTTTCCCGCCTCTCTGACTCTTGGGGTATGGTCTAGAAGGGACAGAGAAACTTACTCCCACGGCAGAAAGAGTTTTCCCTTCCTGCTCGCACCTGGTGAGTGTACCTTTAACCTGTCATAGGGGGTGTTGGTAAAAGTAGATTTGAAGGGCTCCACAAAGTTACATAAACGCATCCAGGAGCGTCTCCTACAAGAAACTCCTGAACCCGCTGCCCTACTCACTCCATCTGCTGCATAGGATATCAACCTTATGGAGGAGTTAACGGAGTTTAAGGTGGACAACTGAGCAGTAACTTTCTCAGGAACTCCTTCAGTTGATGTACCTTGGAAAGCATCTCCTAGTTCCTTTAGGAGAGCTCTTTGAAGCCTAATAAAACGAGTAAGGTAATTCAGTGATCTGAGTGTAAAAGCCGCTGAAGAGAAGATACGCTTCCCGTATCTATCCATCGTTTGAGACTCCTTGTTCAGTGGCTGAACAGATGTAGAAGTCTCCGCTGGTTCCATCTTTGTGGCTGCCGCCACCACCATGGCATCTACAGGCACACCTTTGGTCAAGAACTCTTTCTCTTTGGGGGCTGAGAGAAATTTGTTGGGCCTTCTGGGGACTGGTTCCATGACATCAGGAGTTTCTCACACCTTTCGACTAACTAGGTCGAGGAGCTCATCAAAAGGTGGAGAAACCCAAGAGGCTGAAGGTTGAGACGCAAAAGACTTCAGGTACACTGACTCCTCATCAGAAGGGGTGACAGTGGGCCAGCCACCTGTTTCAGGATCTCTAAGATATCTACAAAGGAGATATCATCAGAGGATGACCTAGGGGACCCTTCTGACTCCTCGAGGTCACTGTCCGAGTTGGACTCATCTGGGGAGCCCACATGCTTCCTCTTGCAAGTTCACTTCCAAGGGGGCTCCTTAGAAGGATATTCTGGGTAGGTCTCGGAAGACTGGGGGCCACTCAACAGGGGGCTCCTGAGGCTGCAGGTCTCTGTGCCGAGAAAGAGAGAGAGATGGTGCTGAGACAGAAGTCGGTGCATGAAGGGGAAGAGCATCGGTACCCTTGTGTAGAGCTGATGACCTAGACTGCATGCTCCCCATCATCTCAAATGCAGATCTCTCTGGCTCCGAGGACAGTCCCAGTTCCGAGGAAACGGAAGCAGCCCTCGGCTCCAAAGCAATCGGCTCCGAGATGGATGTAGATCAGAGCTCAGCCTAGTCGACGCACCGAGAGGTAGGCTCGGAACCTAAGAAGTTTGGGTCCAAGCGTCCCTAATGGGGCCGACTGGTGAGCTTCGGCTCCTAGACACCAACGACGGCTCCAAAGATGTCGGAGCGGAACTCTGCTTCGAGACAGACACAAGAAGTGCCAGAACCGAGGGTTCCACAACAAGTGGCACCGAAATCTCTGGTGCTGAAGGACCAACATGGCTCAGAGAAGGAACAGCAACAGGGAGAATGGTCTTAGATGGCTCCTGAACCAACTGGGTCAGAGCCAATAACAATTTTAGTAAAGACGACAACTTCAAGAGTCTAAGCACTACTCTCTCTACATCCTCTTTAGAAAGGCTCTTGGGAGGATCTGGATGACAAGGTAGGCGACCTACATCTCTGCACTATAGGAGATCGTAAAGTTGGGGAGACCGGCAATAACTCTCTGGACCGGCTCAGAGGTAAATTCTCAGTGGTCGGCTCCGAAAAGTGTCAATATCGATAACCTTGACCGGCTCCGAGGGCAGTGGAGCTGAAGAGGTAGAAGGCTTATCCAATATCAAAATTTTTTGAGGAGATCCAGACAAAATAGTTGGTGCAGGAGAATGTCTCTTGGCCGACTTGACCTCTTTCTTTGAAGGAGACTTGGAGTGTGAGGATGAAGAGCTGGCTAAATCCTCCTCAAAGGAAGGCTTAATGAGACCTTTCAGGATTAGTTTGTTCTTCCTTTCTTGAAGAACTCGAGAGCTGAAAGAGTGACAGAAAGAACATGCTTCCTGAAGATAAATGGCGCAGAGACAGTAAACACAGTTACTATGCCCGTCAGTTATTTACATTTTTTGGGAGCTCTTAAGACACTTTTTAAAACCCGAAGGTTTATTATCCTTAGACATGCTTCACACAAACAGAACACTATCAAAAGCAGAAGGAGAGGACAAGGTCCTCTAACTTAAACAGGCCTCACTCTGCAAGAATCACTGCACACAAGAAAACACAACAGAGGACTAGGTCCTCCAAATTAAAAAGGCCTAGCCCTCCTAAAGATAAACACACAAGATGAGCAAAAAACAGAGGACTAGGTCCTCTAACTTAAACAGGCCTAGCCTTGTTGAGGAAACACCACCAGAAAAAAGGTTAATAGGCGATTAGGTCCTCTAACTTAAACGGACCTAGCTATCAAAACAGGAAAGAAGCTAAGTCAGAAGAAAGGCTACCACAAAATGTAAATTTAAACAACAGGGTAAATACTAGCTAATAAGAATAGTAACAACACTGCACACAAGAATACTATTCTAGTGAAATACAATACTAGAAGAAAAGGTCCTAACACAAACGCAGACCTGCGCTAATAGAAAAACTATCTCAGAAACTAGCACACAGAAGGGATATCACTCAGAGAACAAAAACGGGCCTAGAAACGGCCAACAAGTTCTCAACAATAACTTCAGAAAAATCTCAGAAAAATAGCAAAACACACTTATTTGCTACCTATAATAACTATGACCTAAACTATGCAAACTAAGCTTTATTATGTGCAAAAATATCAAGGAGGACAATAATAGTAATAAAAATATCCAACTTAGCCACGACCACGAAAAAAAAGCACTTCTGAACTCGTAGACGCGGCAAATGAGATCTGGGGATTCTTACCAGTGCACTATAGGATACCTACCTTGCCACGAGCGAACTGAGAGACTTCGAGCTTTGTAATCAGCCGAGTTGGAGCCAAGGATAGGCTCCAAACCCAAATGTAAGAATGAAGGTGAGATAGGACTACAGGACATCATTTGTTGTATAGAATCAGTGCCCTGCAAATCCATCATTACCTTATTTAAAGAAAGTACAGTTTTGTACCTACCATAAATGTAGATGTCCGAGAGGAATGCATCTGCAGTCTTTACAAATGGGTTGTCCTGTCGTCAGGCAGCCCTTCGGTCGGCCGGATTCCAAAGTCTGGGTCTGGCTTCGGCTGGTGTCGCACTTCACCCGACATCATTGCGGCAGTTATTCGGGTATAAAGGCATCAGCCAACGCCATTTTCCTCAGTGTTTCTTGCCCCAGATGCCAGGTGCCCTCTTGGATGGCTAAATTTGGATAAATGCCAAAGATTCCAAATAGTAGAGCAAACACACAAAATAAGCATGTATGTACATATATACAAACAAATACACCATAATAGATCCCCCTCAAGCTAGCTGAAGATTGGCAAATACCCTAGGAGTACCTCAGAGGGGAAGGAGGGTGGGTAATCCTGACTGCAGATGCATTCCTCTCGGACATCTACATTTATGGTAGGTACAAAACTGTACTATGTCCTTCAAGGATGCATCTGCAGTCTTTACAAATGGGTAGAATACCATAGCTAAACTAGGGGAGGAGGAAATGAGAATAGATTATGGTGTTGTTAGGATCCCTTGCAAAACAGCAGTGGCAAAACCAGCCCGGGATCTAGAGTATAGAGGTAAGTTATAATGCTTGGCAAATGTATGCATGGAGGTCCAAGTAGCAGCCTCTATAATGTCCTTGGTAGCCACTCCTCATAAGAAAGCTGTGGTAGTGGCTGTAGCCCTTGTGGAGTGAGGCCAGATGTTCTCTGGAGTTTTCTTTCCATGGTAGGAGTAACAAAATCTAATGCAATTTCCTATCCATTTGGAGATTGTCTGTTTAGAAATTGGTTTTCCTTCCTTTCCTGTTGCATATGCTACCAGAAGCTGGTCAGTTTTTCTATTGTTTTTTGTCCTGTCCAGGTAGTAGCGTAATTGTCTGTGTACATCCAAGGTATGTAAGAGCCTTTCCTCCCTGTTCTGTGGGTTGGGGAAGAATGTAGGAAGGTGGATAGCCTGATTTAAAGAGACTCTGGATACCACCTTAGGCATAAATGTAGGATTTGTTCTCATGGACACTCTATCTTGATGGAAGATCAGGAAGGGTTGCACTGCCATTAATGCCTGCAGTTCAGAGACCCTTCTTGCTGAAGTTATTGCCAGCAGGAAAGCAGTCTTCCAGGATAAGTATTGTAATTCTGCTGTTGCTGCTGGTTCGAAAGGAGGAAGAGTCAGTTTTCTAGCACAAAGTTCAAGTCCCATGCTGGCAATGGAGGTTTCCTGGGAGGTTTTACATTTTAATTCCTCTCAGAAACTGTCTGAGCAGAGGATGCGAGAAGACAGGAGGATCAAGCTGTATTCTGCTGAAATAGCTGATGCATGTATCTTGATGGAAGAGTAGGACAGGCCTGTATGGAAGAGCTCCGCCAAGTACTCCAGGATGTTGGCTATGTTCACCAGTGTCACATCTTGCCTTTGCAGTACTCCAGATGAAATATCTTTTCCATTTTGCTGCATAATTCTTTCTTGTTGAAGGTCTACGAGCCTCCAGGATTATGTCTTTAACCCTTTGGGATAAATTTGGGTTAATTGCTGTTATGTAATGTTCCAGGCAGTTAGCTGCAGAGTTTTTATGCTTGGATGCAGGATGTTGTAGTTGTTCTGTGTTAGCAGTAATGGGATCAGGGGCAGTGTCCATATTTGTTCCCGGGACATGCTCCTCAGCAGTGGATAACAACGTTGTCTTGGCCAGTCTGGGGCTATCAGAATGATACTCGGACGTTCCTCTTTGATCTTCAGAAGCACCTTGTGCATCAAAGGAAGTGGTGGGAATGCGTATGCTGTCAGGTTTTTCCAACTGAAAGATAGGGAGTCCACCTTCCAAGCAAGTGGGTGGTAAGTCCTTGTGCAGAATTTCTTCAACTGGTGATTGAATGGGGATGCAAACAAGTCTATCTGTGGTAATCCCCATTTTCTTGT
This sequence comes from Protopterus annectens, assembly GCF_019279795.1. NCBI lineage: Eukaryota > Metazoa > Chordata > Ceratodontiformes > Protopteridae > Protopterus > Protopterus annectens. Next base: position 1,610,999,877 of record NC_056728.1, read on the forward strand.
GATGGCTTTGAAGATGTCCGGATGCAGCATCCATTCGTGGGCATCTGTTGTAGTTCTGCTTAATATGTCTGCTAGAATGTTTTCCTTCCCTGGTACATAAATTGCCTGTAACTGAATGTTGTAGCTCAGAGCCACATCCCATAGGTCCAGTGCCAGCCGGCATAGAGGGTATGAGTGTGTGCCTCCCTGTTTGTTGATGTACCACATAACTGTGGTGTTGTCTGTCCTTATCATCAACTGGCCTTCTTGAAAGGTCTGAATGCCTGGATTGCCAATTTTACTGCCATCATTTCTTTTAGATTTATGTGCAGATGCAGCTGGTCTTGAGTCCATAGGCCTTGAATGCACTTGTCCAGCATGTGTGCCCCCCAACCGAGGTCTGAGGCATCTGTTGTGATGGTTTGTCTTGGTTGCCTTTTGCAGAAGGGCAATCCTGTGTTTGATTGGCAGGCCTGAGCCCACCATAGGAACTCTTGCTTCAGGCATGGGATCATTGGAATTTTGGTTTCTAGGCTGTGCTTGTGCTGGGACCACAAATTCTTTAGTTACCACTGTAGCTTTCTCATATGCAGCCTGGCAGAGGGACCAGAATTATGCAGGATGCCATGAAGCCTAGAGCTTGTAGCACTTTTCTTGCAGTTAGATGGTTCTGCTTTGTTAATGCCAAGAAGTAGAGAGGAAGTTGCTCTTTCTTTTATGCAGTTAGAAATGCCATTTGTTTTGATGTGTCCAGTTCTGCACCCAGAAAGGTTATTCTTTGGGATGGAATCAGCCTTGACTTTTTTGTATTGACTGTATATCCCAGGGCTTGCAGCAGGTAGATGACTCTTTGTAAGTCTTCTGTTAGTTTGTTTTTGTTGTCTGCTTGTATCAGGCAGTCGTCCAGGTAGGGATAGATTTGAATCCCCTGAAGTTTGCAATGAGCGATTACTGATGCCAGGCATTTCGTGAACACTCTGGGCGCAGTAGATAAGCCAAAGGGCAATGCTGAGAATTGATAATGCTCTGATCCTGCAAGAAATCTGAGGTATCTTCTGCAAATTGGTCTTATGGGGATGTGCAGGTATGCCTCCTTGAGATCTAGAGTTACCAGCCAAGACTCCTTGCCCAGCATGGGAAGAAGCTGCTGTAGGGTCAGCCTTTTGAATTTTGGAACAATGAGGAATGTGTTTAAAGTGGACAGGTCTAGAATAGGCCTCCATTTGTTTTCTTTTCTTGGTACCAGGAAGAGTCTGGAGTAAAATCCCTTTCCTTGCTCCACAGATGGTACCTTTTCCACAGCTCTCATTCTTAATAATTGAGATATTTGTTTTAGAGCTTCTGCCCTTTGAGTAGGTGGTAGGTTTGGCATTCCTCTCTTTCCTGGTAGAGTATGGAAATGGAACCTGTAACCTTGGTCTATAGTTTGCAAAATCCATTTTTCTCTTGTAATGCAGTGTCAGTTTCCTGAAAATAAGGTTAGCTTTCCGCCTAAGGGTGCTTCTAGTTGTTCCCTGGTAGGCGGTGCCACCGCCAAGTCACTGTGATTGAGTTGTAGTGGTGGTGGCTGTATCCGTGCCTCGTTGGTTGTTACCCTGCCACTGGCGACCCCTGTAGGCACCCCTGGATTGGTTTCTGCCTCTAGGCCTATTCCTGCCTCTTTGTGCCTTAGAGGAGTCCGGAAAGGACCAATTCTTGGAGGGCCAGTTCCTGCTAAACCTTGGAGGTTGAACTTGTAAGAAATCTTTCACTGTTTGCACAGATTTTGCTTTCTCTTCCATCTTTTTTAGTACCTGCTGTGCAGGGGAACCAAATAAATTGACCTTGTCCATAGGTGCATCCAAAAGCTTTGATTTGACATGGTCTGGTAATGCCTGTTCTTTCAACCATGCATGCCTCCTGATAACTGTGCCAGTCATGGCTGATCTAAAGGAAGCCTCCAGTGCATCATAGCCACATTTTAAAGAATGGTTACTAACCTGCTGTATGTTATGTACCATTTCTTGAACATACTTTTTATCTAAAGATTCTTCAGAGGACAGCTTTTTAGTTAACTGGTCAAGCATAAACTCCTGATATTGAATCATATGAAATTGGCAGTTCAAAGCTCTAGCTGACAAAGTAGCAGAGGTGTAAACTTTTTTACCCCATCTCTCTAAGGACCTGGATTCCCTTTCAGAGGGGGTTTTTAGAAGAAGTAGCTGCTACAGCTTTAGGACCCTGGGAGATAATCTCTGGATCTGCAAAAGGAGCCTTATATAAGTGGTGATGAGTGTCCGGGACCCTGTAGTACCTATCGGGCTTAGCAGGGGCGGAGGTAAAGAATCAGGAGCAGTGCAAGCATCATTAAATGCATCATCAACAACAGAAAGAACTGGAGGTATAGCTAAGGGCCTATGCTGTGGCAAATGTAGAAAGGTCCTAAGCCTTTTCTAGAGTCTGAGAAATCTTGGCCCTGCCACTGAAATTGTTCCCTCATAGCATGCGAGGTTTCCCAAAGGAAAATTCCTCAGGAGGAGGCTGAAGGGATGGACTCCTCAGCATCAGAGTCTTCGTAAGGAGAATAAGAAGCCTCAGGAGGGTCTGTATGTTCTGAGTCATCAGAGGAATCATCTGTGGATACTGGCTCAGGGGCTCTGCTCTAGGCCTCTTTTCTGGAGGAGGGAGAGAGGCCCTGTCTGGATGAGGCTGGGCTCCCAATTAAAGAGATGAGATCCTCAGCCAAAGAAAGCATATGGGAGCTGGAGCTGGGCCTGTGAGAGGGGCTTGGCAGGCACAGGTTTTGGTGCTTTGGCTGCTTTAGCCCTGGCAAAGGCCTTAATAGACATAGCTGGAGGAGGCCTAGCAGCTCCACGTGCAGGGGTTGAAATATCCAGGGGAATGGTGTCTGATAAATCCTGTGAAACCGCAACAGAAGGTTGGATTTCAGAAGCCGTTTCTACCAGGTTAGAAGAGGCCTCGGTAGAAGGCATGTTATCGGCTGAAGAAAGAACCGCTTGCTCGGTTTCGGCCGAAACCGAGACACTCGTGGTTTGCTTAACCGCGGTTTCGGCCGAAACCGCAGACCGCGATGTCGGTCCTTTTCTTTCGTTTTGGTTATTTGCGTGAGTCGGAGGATCCGGCGGCATAATGTAGGCAAAATCAGAGCGAAAATCTGTTCGGCAAAGTCGAGCGACGATGTCTAAGCGTCCGCCCGGTTAAAGAAGCACAGGCTAGACAAGCTGCTACGTCGTGGTCTGGGCCTAAACAATGTATGCAATAGGAGTGGAAATCTTTATGAGGTATTTGTTTCCCACAAGATAAACAGTTATTAACTTTCTCTGACATCGGCTGAGGCAAGAAAGAGTCCCCAATGGGGTACTTAGCTTTATAGAAGTCTTCGAAGTAGTATTCGGAAGTAGTAATCTCTGGATCTGACCGACCGGCACTTGCGAACAGCTTCTGCTTCGGGCGCCACGCAGCAAGAAAGACTGGGGAAAATGGCGTCGGCTGATGCCTTTATACCCGAATAACTGCCGCAATGACGTCGGGTGAAGTGCGACACCAGCCGAAGCCAGACCCAGACTTTGGAATCCGGCCGACCGAAGGGCTGCCTGACGACAGGACAACCCATTTGTAAAGACTGCAGATGCATCCTTGAATGACATCTGAGAATGGATATCAAATATTTGGTCATCTGGGTTTGGTAATTAATAGTCCTGAATGCCAAGGTAGGGGAGATATAAACCTTTTTACCCCACCTATCCACAGCTCTGTTATTCTTGTTTGAAGGGAGGGCACTAGCATTGGGAAGTAGTTTAGAAGGCTTATCAGATTAGAGACAAACTGAAGAAGGGTCTGTCACATGATTGTTAAACAGAAATGCAAGATCATCAGGGAATTTATAAAATCTGCCTGGTCTTTTGGAACCCAGAATCTGGGAGTCAGTAGCAACAGAAGTGGATTGAAAAGCATCCACAAAAGCTTCAAGAACAGGACATACAAAGGAGGGAGCTGGGGTGCCCATTTCCAAAAGTTTGTAGTATCTCTTCTGCACCTCTGAGATCTGCCTAGACACCTACTCAAATGCTTCACCATACTTAAGACTGCCTCTCCTAAAGAATATTCTTCTGTTGGAGAATCGGGTGAAATGAAGGAATGATCTTCTGAAGGGACTTGGCCAAGAGAATGCATTTGAGAGTAGGACAGAAAATGGTCAGAATCTTAAGCCTCCTCATACTCAGAAGATGAATCCACAGCCATCTTTTGAAGGGTGAGGAGGAGGTTAAGAAGAGAATGGAGGAGGCTTCAGAGCCAAAATGGCCTTAAACCTTGTGAGAAAAAAAGTACAGTTTTGTACCTACCATAAATGTAGATGTTCGAGGATTCCATTGCTGCAGTCCTGACTATTGGGTATAGTCCGCGTCCCAGTCGGCCCGAATACCAGAGTATAAGGCTGACGTCGGTCAGGGCGCATTAGACTGACGTCAGTACGTCAGGGTACTAATGCGCATGACCGACGTCATATCCTCAGTCTTTTCTTGCCCCAGATGTCAGAAGACCCAAAAGACAAGTCCCAAAACAACCTGCACCAAAAACATGTATAATATATACAACAATATATATATATATATAAAGATAAGCATGTAAACTCACCTACACAACCACCCCTAAACACAGAGGGGAAGGAGGGAGGGTAAATTGGACTGCAGCAATGGAATCCTCGAACATCTACATTTATGGTAGGTACAAAACTGTACTATGTTCTTCGTCTTCCATTGCTGCAGTCCTGACTATTGGGTAGAATCCCAAAGCAGAGGGAAGGGAGGCTGGCAAATTATAAAGTAGTAGGAGCTGACAACATGCCTTGTAAAACAGCTGTGGCAAAACCAGCCCTAGTCTTAGAGTATATAGGAAGGTGATAATGCCTAGAGAAAGTATGCACTGAACTCCAAGTAGCTGCTTCCAGAATATCCTTAGTTGCCACCCCCCTTAGAAATGCTGTTGAAGTGGCAGTAGCCCTAGTGGAATGAGGCCTGATCCCAGCTGGAATCTCCTTGCCATGATGGGAATAACAAAATGCAATGCAAAAGCCAATCCACCTAGAAATAGTTTGTTTTGACACAGGCTTGCCCTGTGAACTCAAAAGCAAAAGAAACAAGTAACTGCTGAGACTGCCTAAAATTTTTAGTCCTGCTCAAATAATAGCAATTGCCTGTGTACATCTAAAGTGTGCAAAATCTTTTCCCCTTTATTTTGAGGATCTGCAAAAACGTAGGCAAATGAATAGTTTGGTTTAAAGCCACACTAGAAACCACCTTAGGCATAAAGGAAGGATTAGTACGTAATGATACCCTGTCCTTATGGAAAATCAAAAGGGCTCTACTGCCATAAGGGCCTGCAACTCAGACACCCTTCTTGCAGAAGTAATAGCCAACAGAAAAGCAGTCTTCCATGACAAATATTTCAATTCAGCAGTAGCTGCAGGCTCAAAAGGTTGTAGAGTAAGTTTTCCAACACAAAATTGAGATCCCAAGCAGGAGTAGGAGCTCTACGGGGGTCTTATATTCTTTGCCCTCTAAGAAACTGCTTGAACAAAGGATGCGAAAACAAAGGTGGGTCACAATCATAGTGAGCTGAAATTGCTGCAGCATGAATCTTTATGGAAGAGAAGGACAAACCTTTGTCCAATAATTCAGTAAGATATTGAAGAGCCACACTCAAATTAGGCTCTGAAATCTCCAAATTCTTTGCTGTACTCCAAAATAAAAATCTCTTCCATTTTTCTCGTACACTCCTAGTACTAGGCCTTCTAGCTTCCATAATCACATTTAAAACTTGTTGAGGAAGTTGAGACCTGCTGTGTTTCAACACAGAATATGCCAGGCTGTTAGATGAAGAGAGTGAAGCTTGACATTGAGCAGATGACCGTCCTTCTGAGATAACAGATGAGGAATCAGAGGTAAAGGCCATGGAGGCTTCTTTACCAGACTCCGTAGAAGTGGGTACCAGTGTTGCGAGGCCAATCTGGAGCTATCAAAATCATCCTTGGCCTGTCTTGTCTGACCTTTAATAGTACCTTTGGAAGAAGCGGTAGAGGTGGAAAGGCATACACATGAAGGTTTTTCCAACTGAAAGACAGAGCATCCACTTTCCAAGCTGTGTGATGAAACCCCTTTGTGCAATACTTTGGCAGCTGGTGGTTTAGTGGAGAAGCGAACAGATCTATGTCTGGAGTTCCCCATGACACTGTCAGTTTCTGAAATACATGAAGATCCAGTTTCCACTCGTGGGGATCCATGATTTGTCTGCTTAACACATCTGCTAAGGAGTTCTGTGCTCCTGGCAGAAACCTTGCCTGAAGAGTTAGTTGCAAGCTTAGCGCAGTCTCCCATAAAATCATTGCTTGCCTGCATAGAGGATAAGAATGTGTTCCCCTTGCTTGTTGATGTACCACATGACAGTTGTGTTGTCTGTTAGAATCAACACCTGCCCTGGAAGAAGTAACTCCTTGAAAGCCATTAATGCAAACTGGACTGCTAACATCTCCTTCATGTTGATATGTAGATGCTGTAGTCTGGCAGGCCACTTGTCTTGTATCCACTTTCCATGTAGATGAGCTCCCAAGCAATGTCCGAGGCATCTGTCGTTAGAATCTGACTTGCCTCTGGCCGGGTCACAGAGAGTCCCTTGTTTAGGTGACATTCCTGAGCCCACCACAAAAATTCCTTTTGAATGCAAGGTATTATTTGAATGACAGTGTCCAAATCCTGGCAGTGCTGTGTCCATACATTTTTGAGATACCATTGTAGCTTCCTCATATGCAGTTTGGCATTGGGAAGCACCAGAATACAAGATGCCATGAACCCTAATGCTTGAAGGACTGTCCTTGCAGTCAGCACGGACTGATGAGATAGTTGATGGAAGTAAAGTGACAGACTCTTTTGTTTGTCCGGGGTTAAAAGGCCATCTGGGCTGCTGTATTCAGTCTTACACCCAGAAAGCACATGTCTTGAGAGGGTACTAGACTGGACTTTATTTCGTTCACAGAATACCCTAGGCATCTTAGCACTGCTATAACATATTCCAGATGCTGTAGAAGGTCTTCCTTTTCTTGAGCCAGAATCAGGCAGTCGTCCAAGTAAGGATAGATTTGAATTCCTTGAAGCCTGAAGTAAGCTATCACTGGAGCCAGAACCTTTGTGAATACTCTGGGCAGTAGATAAGCCAAAGGGCAATGCAGAGAACTGATAATGAGAATTTCCAGCTCGAAACCGCAGATACTTTCTGCAACTTAGCCTTATAGGCACATGAAGGTAAGCTTCCTTGAGATCTAAAGTTACCATCCAGTGATCTTTGCCCAGCAGAGGTAAAAGCTGTTGTAACGTCAACATCTTGAACTTGGGAATGTCCAAAAGCGTGTTGAGGAGAGATAAATCCAAAATTGGTCTCCACGTGTTCCCCTTCTTTGGTACAAGGAACAGGCGAGAATAAAATCCTAGGCCCCTCTCTGACACAGGGACTGGCTGAATGGCCCCTATGTGAAGTAACTGTAAAACTTGCTTGTGAGCCTCTTTTCTTTGTAGAGGAGGAGCGTCTGGCATGCCTTTGAAAGGGGCATTGTATGGAAATAAAATCTGTAACCGTGGTGAATGATATCCAACACCCATTTGTCTTGAGTAATTAAATCCCAATTTTCTTTGAAAAGAGACAGTCTTCCCCAAAGGAGCTGCCAGGCGTGAATCTGCTGGCAGCTGAAAAACAGGTCATTGGGTCTGTTTACGAAAGGACTGACCCCTGCCCTCACCAGAAGTCTGAGCAGGTGAACTCCTGTACTAGGCCTAAAGAACTTTGAGCCCTGCCCTACCACGTCTAGACCTACCCCTAGACTGAGAATCATAAGCAGGATATGTCCACCCTTAGCAGGCCAATTTCTACTAAACTTGGTGGCTGCACCTGCAAAAATCTTTAACAGTTTGCATAGACTTAGCTTTGTCCTCCATTTTCTTTAAAACAGCTTCCACAGGCGAACCAAACAACACATCAGACTGTAAAGGAGCATCCAAAATCCTTGTCTTAACATGCTCAGCTAAATTCTGATCCTTCAACCAGGCATGCCTGCGAAGAACAGAGCTGGTAGCAGCCACCTCGAGGAGGCCTGTACAGCATCAAAACCACATTGCAAAGAATGCTTACCCACTTGTTCGGACACATGAACCAAATCCAGCAACTCTTTACACTCAATACCTTCCGCCAAAGCATCCACCTTAGATTTCAATTGTGAAAGAAGGTAATTCTGATATTTTAACATGTGAAACTGACAATTCAAAGCTCTCATGGCTAGAGTGGAAGAAGTATACACTTTCTTTCCCCACCTATCCAAAGCCCTCGCCTCTTTATCAGTGGGGACAGGATTTTTAACCACAGAAGCTTTTACACCCTTAGGCCCCTGGGAAATAGTTTCTGGGTCCGCCTAGGACTCTTAAACAAATATTTATGAGCTTGGGCACCCTATAATACCTATCAGGCTTAACAGGAGCAGGAGGCAAAGAGTCAGGGTTCAGGGAAGCCTCTGCAAAAACATCTTCCACCACATTCAACACAGGAGGAATAGCTAAAGGCCTATGTTGGGGTAAAAACAAGAACTCCCTAAGCCTTTTCCTGGAGTCAGAGTAATCCTGGCCTTCCCATTTAAAGTGCTCCCTCATGGAATGCAAAGTCTCTGAAAATGAGAAATCCTCAGGTGGAGACGCTGTAGGAGTGGAATCATCCACATCAGAATCAGAATAGGTAGGATACTCCTGCAAATCTTCCACAGAAGATTCTGAAGCCTCAGAACACTGTTCAAAACTCTCAAACTCAGGTTCCACCCTAGGCCTCTTATCAGGCGGGGGCATAGAACCCCTGATCATAGTAATCAAATCTTCTGCCATCTTAAGCATATGTTTCTTAGGTACAGAACCTGAAATGGTAGGAGAAGCCCCCACTGAAGCTGAAGTAGGCCTACCTCTCATAGAAGTTTTGGCAACAGAAGGAGAGGCCCTAACTACCTTGGGAAGAACAGTCACCTGAGAAGCCCCCTCAGCCTGGCCTACCTCCTGAGAAGGCACATCCTGTAAGAGTATAGTTTCTGCCTGGGACTCCATGGAAACTCCTGGCAAAACCTCCGGCTCCACTGAGCCTTCTAAAGAACCGACGTCCGGGACTGCCAGTTCCTCAACCCTAGGCTTCACTGTTTTATCCTTGCGCTTCTTGGAGGAAGCGGGCCGAGCATCCGGCGGCATTTTATAATTACAACGCTTCCCAAACACTAACCTGGCACAGTCTAACCTCCTCTTAATAGTGCGTTTGTTAAACCTAGCACAAGGCGGCAACCAACAACGTCGTGCTCAGGCCCTAAACAAGTTATACACAAGGTATGATAATCCCTATGACGTATCTGTTTCTCACAAGTAATACAGTTATTCACTTTTTCTGACATCCGGTAAAATACTGAGGCAAGAAAACCAAAATGTTCCCCAACGGGTACTTAGCCAACTCTGTTTGGTCTGAAACTCCGGTTTGAAATATTTCAGACGCCAACCTGCACTCGCAAAACTGCTTCTGCATCGGACCATGCGGCAAAAAGACTGAGGATATGGCGTCGGTCATGCGATTAGTACCCTGACGTACTGACGTCAGTCTAATGCGCCCTGACCGACGTCAGCCTTATACTCTGGTATTCGGGCCGACTGGGACGCGGACTATACCCAATAGTCAGGACTGCAGCAATGGAAGACGAAGAACATCAAACCTTGTAAGAAATCCATCCACTCATTCTCCCTAGGAGGAGGAAGAAAAGGCTTAGGGAAGCAACATGTTTAGTTTTTGGACACTTCTTTTTTGATGTGAGGTCTACTTGTACTAGGCTCGGAGGTTCATTTACCTCATGTACCTCAATTAGTTTGCCTGGGATCTCTTCCCTAATCAGGATCTGTCACACACCCTCTGGACTCTGACTCTGTGATATGATGACTCATGATTATCCTCTGTCTGTAGAATCCTCAGTCATTTAGGCCTAAGACACCATACCAGCTTCCAGCAGGGTCTCCTAAGAGGGCATCTGAGGAGGAATCAGACTTACTGAGGGTAAGAAAAAACACTTAAGAAATATAAAGGAAGATTCCCAACAGGGCTCTTATTTGAGCATTCAAAGCAATGGTACCAATGACCAAAGGACAATCAGTCCAATGGATACACTACCTACATTTGGGCTAACAGTGAGACAGGCTGATGAAATACGCTTGTATGTCCCCTATGCTTGAGAGCAGAGGTGTCATGTTGAACATACAACAATGGGAAGGTAAAGCTTTGGTACCCAGTCTGGATGAAAGCAGTGATAACCCATGTGTTAGGAATACTGCAACAGTGATTTCAGTCAGGACATCAAGTGAGCTCTAAAGAACTAGTTATGCTTATGTAGTGATTGTGTGATACCTGAGCATATACTGGCATAAAAAAGTTATGTAATGTCATTAAAGGAGACTATGAACAGAAAAGGAGTCAGTCCCTGATATTAGATTATATGTTTTTTGTGAGGTTCAAACATTCTCCTCTTGTCAAAAATGCTACATTAAGGGTGCAACATACTTTGAATTTTTAATTCCTTTACTTTCTTTTTAAAAGATTCCAGACTATGCAAAGGCTTTCAGTTTAAACGAGCATTTTGCACTCCTTCTCCATATAATCTTAACTTGTAAAATGGAACTTAAGCAAATATAACACTTCCAATGGGTTAGAAATTCAATAGAACAAAGTTTTTTTCTTGTTTCATATACAATAACAGCACCTCTTTCATCTCTGTCTTACAATAATGAAGAAATCTAGTGATCTCTGGATACTAAAAGGAAAAAAAAACAAGTAATCTCCTTGGTATCCCTGAAGTCTCAAAACAACCTACTAAACAAGTGTAGTGGGTCCAAAAAAAAAACAGTGTAAGAAATTTCTCTGTGTGGAAGATTTTCAGTCCATATATCTCTAGTTAATCACTGTATATTAATCAGATCAGACAAAAGTAGTAGAAGTAGCGAACCTAAACTCGTCTTAAGTAACAAAATAAATAAATAAATAAATAAATAAGATATAATTGCACAGAATTACTAAGTACTCAAAAGTAATCCAAGCAAGGCAGGGAGTTTGTTTCCAGTCGAAGATCCTTTACTAAGTACACAGACAAGCAATCCAAGTAAAACAAAAATAGAGCAATAGTTTCCTCACAAGCTTTATATATATATATATATATATATATATATATATATATATATATATATATATCTGCTTTTTATCAGACAACAGAGTGGTTTATTGTGCTGTAAAACAAAGTGTTATTGGTACACATGTTAAATTCACATCCCTTCCCCCATCGGTGTGACATTCGAGCTGGTCCTGCCCTACTTAGTAGCTGTCATAATAATATAACCCTTATGTACTTTAAATACATTTTATAATGATGTGGTACCTCTTATTTAACCAGATTATTAAGTCTGTGATTTTATTCAAGACAGTATACTACATGGCTGGAAATATATCAACTTTAGTCCAGTTGGCAATCAAAAAATATATACAAATATATACATATATACTTTGCATGTAAAAAATCAATTGTAAAAATCATATTCTATTTTCATAACCTATTGTTAACAAAGATCACTTTCGTTCTTCTAGACTTCTTCAGGTCTGTGTACAAGAACCATAAAAACTATCTATAAAAATATATATCATTGTATAATTAGTTAATATTATTACACATCCTTTTGAATAAAGTGGAAAAAAAAAATAACTGGAAAAAGAAAAAATAATAAGAAAAAATGTGTGATGATGGAAACAAAACATACACTTAAATTACAACTGATTTAAAATGGTATTTAAAACCAACTGGTACAATAAAATAAGATAAAATAAAATTAGTCATGTAAACAATGTGGCAATTTTCTAAGTTCCAGTGCAGTTTTAATTAAACAGTAGTAGTTTAGTCCAGGCTTCCTAAAAGAGTTTAGCTTTAATTGCCACATGAGGTCATGTTTCTCCAGAATATTCGGGATGTCTCCTTCAAGATCACCCATGTCTATGCAATCCATGATTTGGAACTTAAAATCTATGTGTCTTTTATGACGAGAAAGGTGTTTGGCTAGTGCATTACTTTTACATCCAGAGCGGATTTCTGACAGGACATGAAATCCTACGCTTGAGTTTATTTACAGTCTTGCCCACATAGAATGCATCATATTCATTGCACTGTGCCCTTACATTTGCAGTGTTACAGTGTTTGCTTGTCTGTGTACTTAATAAAGGATTTTCAACGGGAAACAAGACTGCCTCCCTTGCTAGAATTACTTTCGAATACTTAGTAATTCTGTACATTTATATAGATATAGATATAGATATATATATATATATATATATATATATATTTTTTTTTTTTTACTTAAGACGAGTTTAAGTTTGCTACTTCTACTACTTTTGTCTGATCTGATTAATATACAGTGATTAACTAGAGATATAGGGACTGAAAATCTTCTACACAGAGAAGCTTCTTACACTGTTTTGGATACTAAAAAGAATACATGAAGATGAAGAAAGTACAGTTGTGTACACTTAACATAAATGTAGATGTTCGAGTGTATTCACTGTTGCAGTCATCACATTTGGGTTATCTGCCTGCAGGTAGCCCTCAGCCGGCCTGAATACCACAGTCTTCGACTCCTGTGTCGGATGCTGTCTTCTTCCATGACATCAGATCGTCAGGAGTATAAAACATGCACCCAGCACCATTACATCAGTTTTTCTTGCCCCACATGTCAGGTGCCCCCACAATGGGAAGCAATTATATGTTATGGTACCCCTCCATCAAATAGCAAATACACCAGAAAGCTTAAATACACCAAAGAAGAAGGAAAGGCAGAGCCAAGAGAAGTCAGGGGGCTGGAGGAGGGTAACCAGGACTGCAACAGTGAATACACTCAAACATCTACATTTATGGTAAGTGTACACAAAGTACAGTTTTGTACCTACCATAAATGTAGATGTCCGAGAGGTATGCATCTGCAGTCCAAATAAATGGGTTGTCCTGCCTCAGGCAGCCCTTCGGTTGGCCGGATTCCAAAGTCTGGGTCTGGCCTCGGCTGATGTCGCACTTCACCCGACGTCATAGCTGCTGTTAATTGGGTATAAAGGCATCAGCCAACGCCATTTTCCTCAGTGTTTCTTGCCCCAGATGCCAGGTGCCCTCTAGGAAGGCTAAATTTGGATAAATGCAAATGATTCCAAACAGTAGAGAGCAAATAAAAATAAACATGTATATACATATATACAAACAAATACACCATAATAGATTCCCCCAGCTAGCTACAAGATGGGTAAATACCCTAGGAGTAGCACAGACGGAAGGAGGGTGGGTAATCCTGACTGCAGATGCATACCTCTCGGACATCTACATTTATGGTAGGTACAAAACTGTACTATGTCCTTCAGGGATGCATCTGCAGTCCTAACAAATGGGTAGAATACCATAGCCAAACTGGGGGAGGAGTAAGAGTTTATGGTGTAGTTAAGATCCCTTGCAAAACAGCAGTGGCAAAACCTGCTCGGGATCTGGAGTATAAAGGTAGATTATAATGCTTGGCAAATGTATGCACGGAGCTCCAAGTAGCAGCCTCTAAAATGTCTTTGGTAGCCACTCCTCGTAAGAAAGCTGTAGTAGTGGCTGTAGCCCTTGTGGAGTGAGGTCTGATGTTTTCTGGAGTTGCCTTTCCATGAAAAGAGTAACAAAATCTAATGCAATTTCCTATCCATTTTGAGATTGTTTGTTTTGAAATTGCTTTTCCTTCCATTCCTGTTGCATATGCTACCAGAAGCTGGTCAGTTTTCTATTGTTCTTGGTTCTGTCCAGGTAGTAGCGTAATTGTCTGTGCACATCCAAGGTATGCAGTAGTCTTTCCCCCCTGTTCTGTGGGTTGGGGAAGAATGTGGGAAGGTGTATTGCTTGGTTTAATGATACCCTGGAGACCACCTTTGGCATAAAAGTAGGATTAGTTCTCATGGACACTCTATCCTGATGGAAGATAAGGAAGGGCTGTACTGCCATTAATGCCTGTAATTCAGAAACCCTTCTTGCTGAAGTGATTGCAAGCAGGAATGCAGTTTTCCAAGATAAGTACTGTAATTCTGCTGTTGCTGCTGGTTCAAAAGGGGGAGTGTCAACTTTTCTAACACAAAGTTCAAGTCCCATGTAGGCAATGGTGGTTTCCTTGGTGGCTTTACATTTTTAATTCCTCTCAGAAACTGCCTGAGTAGAGGTTGAGAAAAGACTGGAGGATCCATGTTGTATTGTGCTGAAATTGATGATGCATGAATCTTAATGGAGGAGTAAGACAGGCCATTGTGGAAAAGCTCTGCTAAATATTCCAGGATGTTAGCTATGTTTGCCAATGATGCATCTACTCCTTTTGTTGCACTCCAAATGAGATATCTTTTCCATTTTGCTGAATAAGTTTTCCTTGTTGAGGGTTTGCGAGACTCCAAGATAATGTCTTTAACCCTTTGAGATAAATCTGGGTTATTTTGTCTTATGTAATGTTCCAAGCAGCTAGCTGCAGTGTTTTCAAGTTTGGATGCAGGATTTTGAAGTTGTTCTGTGTTAGCAGTAGAGGAAGCAGGGGTAGAGGCCATGCGTGTTCCCGAGAGATACTCCTCAGTAGCGGGTACCAATGTTGCCTCGGCCAGTCAGGAGCTATCAGGATGATCCTTGGGTGATCTTCTTTGATTTTCAGTAGCACTTTGTGCATCAAAGGAAGAGGTGGGAATGCATATGCTGTCAGGTTTTCCCAACTGAAGGATAGGGAGTCCACCTTCCAAGCAAGTGGGTGGTATGTCCTTGTGCAGAATTTTTTCAATTGGTGGTTGTGTGGGGATGCGAACAGGTCTATTTCTGGTAGTCCCCATTTCCTTGTAATGGATTTGAAGATGTCTGGGTGCAGCATCCATTCGTGGGCATCCGTGGTAGTTCTGCTTAAGATGTCTGCTAGTATATTTTCTTTTCCTGGCACAAATATGGCCTGGAGCTGAATGTTGAGGTTCAGGGCCACATTCCAGAGGTCCATTGCCATCCGGCATAGAGGATATGAATGTGTGCCTCCCTGTTTGTTGATATACCACATAACTGTGGTGTTGTCCGTCCTTATCAGCAAATGACCCTGTTGAAGAAACGGTTTGAATGTCTGAATTGCCTGCTTTACTGCCAGCATCTCTTTTTGATTTATGTGTAGGTTCATCTGGTCTTGAGTCCATAAGCCTTGTATGCACTTGTCCACCATGTGTGCCCCCCAACCGAGGTCTGAGGCGTCCGTGGTGATAGTCTGGCTTGGCTGAGGCCTGTGGTAGGGCAGTCCTTTGTTCAATTGACAGGCCTGGGCCCACCACTGGAATTCTTGCTTCAGGCATGGAATTATTGGAATTTGGGTTTCTAGGCTGTGCTTGTGCTGAGACCATAAATTCCTCAGGTACCATTGCAACTTCCTCATATGTAGTCTGGCATGTGGAATCAATATTATGCAGGATGCCATGTAACCCAGGGCTTGCAGGATTTTCCTTGCTGTAAGCTGGTTCTGCGCTGTTAATGCCATGAAGTAGAGTGGTAGTTGCTTCTGTTTCTCTGCTGTGAGGAATGCCATCTGGTTTGATGTGTCCAGTTCTGCACCCAAGAAAGTTATCCTTTGGGATGGTATCAACCTTGACTTTTTTGTGTTGACTGTGTATCCCAGGGCTTGCAGCAGGTGAACAACCTTTTTCAAATCTTTTGTTAATTTGTCTTTGCTGTCCGCTTGTAACAGGCAGTCGTCCAGGTATGGATAAATTTGAATTACCTGAAGCCTGCAATGAGCAATTACTGATGCCAGGCATTTCGTGAATACTCTGGGCGCAGTAGAGAAGCCAAAAGGCAATGCTGAGAATTGATAATGCTCTGATCCTGCAAGAAATCTGAGGTATCTTCTGCAATTTGGTCGTATGGGGACGTGCAGGTATGCCTCCTTGAGATCCAGAGTCACCAGCCAAGACTCCTTGCCCAGCATGGGAAGAAATTGCTGTAGGGTCAGCATCTTGAATTTTGGAACAATGAGATATGTGTTCAGAGCGGACAGGTCGAGGATAGGTCTCCATTGGTTTTCCTTTCTTGGTACCAGGAAAAGCCTGGAATAAAATCCTTGTCCTTGTTCCATAGCCGGTACCTTTTCTATAGCTCTCATCCTTAGTAAGTGGTCTATTTGCTGTAGAGCGTTTGTCTTTTGGTTTGGAAGCAGGTTTGGCATTCCTCTCTTCCTTGGAAGAGTATGGAAGTGAAACCTGTAGCCTTTGTCTATTGTCTGTAAAATCCATTTGTCTCCTGTAATGTAATGCCAGTTTACTGAAAATAATGCTAACTTTCCGCCTAAGGGTGCTTCTAGTTGTTCCCTGGTAGGCGGTTTCAGAGCCAAGTCACTGTGATTGTCCTGTGGAAGTGGTAGTGGCTGGATCTGTGGCAGTACTTCTCTGGCTGTTAGGCTGCCACTGACGTCCCATGTAGGCACCTCTGGATTGACCTCTGCCTCTTGGGCGTCTATTTCTGCTTCTCTGTGCTCTGGTGGTGTCTGGAAAGGACCAATTCTTGGAAGGCCAGTTCCTACTAAACCTAGGAGGCTGGACCTGTAAGAAATCCTTAACTGTCTGGACAGATTTAGCTTTTTCTTCCACCTTCTTCAACACTTGCTGTGCAGAGGAGCCAAATAAGCTGTGCTTTTCCATGGGAGCATCTAGAAGCTTGGACTTTACATGGTCTGGTAAGGATTGCTCTTTTAACCATGCATGCCTTCTGATCACTGTACCAGTCATAGCTGCTATAAAGGAAGCCTCCAGTGCATCATAGCCGCATTTTAAGGAATGATTACTGACCTGCTGAGTGTTATGTACCAAATCCTGAAGGGACTTACGGTCTAAAGGCTCAGGTGAGGACAGTTTTTTAGTTAACTGATCTAACAGGAATTCCTGATACTGAATCATGTGGAATTGACAGTTCAAGGCCCTGGCCGAAAGAGTAGCAGAAGTATACACTTTTTTTTACCCCATCGCCTAAAGCCCTAGATTCTCTTTCAGAGGGAGGGGTTTTGGTAGAGGCAGCTGCTACAGCTTTGGGGCCCTGTGAAATAGTTTCAGGATCTGCAATAGGAGCCTTATACAAGTGATAATGTGTGTCCGGAACCCTGTAGTATCTGTCGGGCTTAGCAGGGGCAGGAGGAAGAGAGTCAGGAGCAGTACAAGCATCATTAAATGCATCATCCACAACTGTAAGAACTGGAGGAATGGCTAAAGGCCTATGCTGTGGCAAATGTAAAAAGGTCCTAAGCCTTTTCCTAGAGTCTGAAAAATCCTGGCCCTGCCATTGAAATTGTTCTCTCATAGCATGCAAGGTTTCCCCAAAAGAAAATTCCTCAGGAGGAGAGGCAGAAGGGATGGATTCTTCTGCATCTGAGTCCTCATATGGAGAATAAGGGCCTTCTGGGGGATTTGTATTGTCTGAATCATCAGAGGAATAATCAGTAGAAAGTGGCTCAGGGGGCTCTGCTCTAGGCCTCTTCTCTGGAGGGGGGTGAGAGGCCCTGTCAGGGTGAGGCTGGGATCCCCTGATCAAAGAAATGAGATCCTCTGCTAGACTAAGCATTTGAGTACTAGAGCTAGGCCTGTGAGAGGGGGTTTTAGCAGGCACAGTCTTTGTTGATTTAGCTGCTTTAGCCCTGGCAAAAGCCTTAATTGACATGGATGCAGGGGGCCTAGCAGCTCCACGTGCAGGAGTAGATATATCTAAGGGATAGTATCTGATAAATCCTGAGAACCTGTAAGAGCAGGTGGAATTTCAGTAGCAGATTCAGCCATGCTGGATGAGGCCTCGGTTGTAGGAGGCATGCTTTCGGCCGAAGGAAGAACCGCGGACTCGGTTTCAGCCGAAACAGAGACACTCGCGGTTGGCTTAACCGCGGTTTCGGCCGAAACCGCGGATCGCAGTGTCGGTCCTTTTCTTGCTTTTGCTAATTGTGAAGTCGGAGTCTCCGACGGCATGTTATAAGCAAAAGCGGAGCCGAAAAACTCCTCTGCAAACTCCGACCGACGTTTAAGTGTCTGTCGGTTGAAGGAAGCACAGGCTAGACAAGCTGCTACGTCGTGGTCTGGGCCTAAACAAGGTAGGCAGTAAGAGTGGAAATCTTTATGAGGTATTTGTTTCCCACAAGTAAAACAGTTATTCACTTTTACTGACATCGGCTGAGGCAAGAAAGAGTCCCCAACGGGGTACTTAGCTTTTTAGAAGTCTTCGGTAGTAGCAATCTCTGGTTCTGACCGACCGGCACTTGCAAACAGCTTCTGCTTCGGGCGCCACGCGGCAAGAAAGACTGAGGAAAATGGCGTCGGCTGATGCCTTTATACCCAATTAACAGCAGCTATGACGTCGGGTGAAGTGCGACATCAGCCGAGGCTAGACCCAGACTTTGGAATCCGGCCGACCGAAGGGCTGCCTGAGGCAGGACAACCCATTTGTTAGGACTGCAGATGCATCCTTGAAGGACATCTGCACTATGTTCTTCGTGTTCCACTGCTGCAGTCATCACATTTGGGTTGATTCCCAAAGCTAAGGAAGGGAGGAGGAAGTTAAAGAGCATTATGGCCAGCTATTAAGCCCTGCAAGACTGCAGTGGCAAAACCAGCTCTGGATTTAAAAAAAATAGGCATGTGGTAATGCTTGGTGAAGGTATGTACAGAGCTCCAGGTAGCAGCTTCTAGGATGTCCCTGGTAGGGACACCTCTGAGAAAGGCAGTAGAGGTAGATGCAGCTCTGGTGGAATGTGATCTTATCCCCTGTGGGGTAGGTTTTCCATGGTGCTTATAGCAGAAATGAATGCAATGGGCTATCCATTTAGAAATGGTTTGCTTTGAAATGGCCTCCCCCTCTGCCCCTGCAGTAAAGCCAGCTAGCAGCTGTTCAGATTATCTGAGGGGCTTAGTCTTTTCCACATAAAATCGAAGTTGTCTGTGCACATCCAAAGAGTGCAGTATTCGTTCTCCTTTGTTTTGTGGATTCAGGAAAAAGGTAGGCAAATTAATGGACTGATTAAGGGCCACACTAGACACCACCTTGGGCATAAAGGAAGGATTGGTCCTGAGGGGAAACCCTGTCTGCATGGAAGATAATAAAGGGCTCCACTGCCACGAGGGCCTGTAATTCAGACACTCTTCTTACTGAAGTGATGGCTAGAAGGAAGGCTGTTTTCCAAGAAAGGAATTTCAACTCTGCAGTTGCAGCTGGCTCAAAAGGAGGGAAAGCGGAGTTTTCAAATACAAAGTTAAGGTCCCAAGCTAAAGTAGGGGCTCCCCTGGGTGGTCTTAAATTTTTGGCCCCTCTGAGGAATTGATTTAGCAGGGTGGGTGAGAGAATAGGGGTGGTTCAGTATTATAATGTGATGAAATGGCAGGGACATGATTTTAATTGACGAAAAGGATAGGCCCTTGTGGAGCATTTCTGTTAAGTACTGAGAAGTATATGAGGTAAGATGGGCACCGTTTTGCCCATCCCCCGAATCTCGCTCCAGGAATAGTATCTTTTCCACTTTTCAGCATAGGATTTTCTAGTGCTAGGCCTCCTTGCCTCCAGAATGACATCTAGCACCTGCTTACTGAGGGATGATATTGGAGAGCTCAAGGAATTAGCCAGGCTGCAAGGTTCAGGGTTTGAGGATGAGGGTGCAGAATCTGGTCTGCCTGCTGGGACAGCAGGAAAGGGGTCTGAGGCAGGTGCCGTGGTTCCAGCAGTGTCATACTGCACAAGAGGGGGTACCAGTGTTGGCGTAGCCAGTCTGGTGCAATCAGTATTGTCCTTGGCTTGTCCTGTCTGATCGTTAGCAGAAACTTCGAGAGGAGAGGCAGAGGGGGAAAGGCATAAATTGAGAAGCTTTCCCAGGTAAAGGACAGGGAATCCACTTTCCAAGTTTGACTGTGGGAAGTCCTTGTTCAGAATTTGTACAATTGGTAGTACTGAGGGCTGGTAAACAGGTCTATCTCTGGAGTCTCCCATTTGTTCCTCAAGAGGTTGAATATTTTTGGTTCCAGTTTCCATCCGTGTGGGTCCTTGAGATTTCTGCTTAGGTCGTCTGCCAGAGAATTTAGCTTGCCTGGCAGGAATTGAGCCTGTAGGTGCACTTGGTAGCTCAAGGCTGTGTTCCACAGAGCCATGGCTAGTCTGTAGAGAGGGTACGAGTGGGTTCCCCCCTGCTTGTTTATGTACCACATAACTGTAGTGTTGTCTGTCTTTACCAATAATTGTCATGGAAGAACGTGGCCTTTGAAGGCAGTCAGGGAATTCTGTACAGCTAACATTTATTTTTGCTTGATATGCAGGTGCATCTGTCTTGGGTTCCATTTGCCCTGACTGCACTGCCCTGCCAAGTGAGCCCCCCATGCATAGTCTGATGCGTATGTTGTTAGGGTTTGGGCGGCAGGGAGTAGAGTGAAAGGGAGCCCCTTGTTGTGGTAGCAGGCCTCTGCCCACCAAAGGAGCTCTGTCTTTATACAAAGAATGATAGGAATCATTGATTCCAGGTCCTGAGAATGTTGACACCATAGGCTTTTTAGATACCATTGTAGTTTCCTCATATGCAGTCTTGAATATGGAAATAGTAGAATGCAAGAGGCCATGAACCCCAGGGCTTGCAGAATTTTCCTTGCAGACAGCTGGGTCTTTGTGACAAGTAGTTTGAAGTAGGTTGTCAAATAAACTTGTTTCTCTGGAGTGAGGAACGCCATCTGCGAAGTTGTGTTCAAGCTTGTTCCCAGGAATACAATCTACTGGCAGGGTACTAGGTGAGATTTATTTTCGTTTATGGTGTACCCCAGTGAGGTTAGAAGTTTCTTTACGCATGCCAGATGTTATAAAAGCAAGTCCTGGCTTTCTGCCTGAATCAGACAATCGTCTAAGTATGGGTATATCTGAATATTTATCTGCCTGCAAAACGCAATGGCTGAAGCTAGACACTTTGTGAATACCCTGGGCACAGTAGATCAGCCAGAGGGAAGTGCAGAGAACTGATAGTGCATGGAGCCTGCCCTGAAGCGTAGGCATTTCCTGCAAGATTCCCTTACTGGAATATGCAGGTAAGCTTCCTTTAAGTCTAAGGTTGCCAACCTGGCACCTTTGCCTAGCATAAGAGGCAGCTGTTGAAGTGTTAGCATTTTGAATTTTGGAATTACCAAAAAGGTGTTTAGAATAGAGAGGCTCAGGACAGGAGCCGTCTTTTCTGTGTACCAGGAAAAGACTTGAATAAAAACCTTGTCCCCTTTCTTCTGCTGGGACAGGTTGAATAGCCCTGATACTCAGAAGAGAGAGAACCTGCTGTTGGGCCTCTGCCCACTGATTTGGGGGTAGGTCTGGCCAACCGTTTGGGGTTGGTAGGGTGTGGAAGTAGAATCTGTATCCTTGGGAAACTATATTCAAAACCAATTTGTCTTGGGTAATGAGTTCTCGGTTCTTTGCATGCAGGGCGAGCTTTCCTCCTAAGGGAGCAGGCAGTTGAGCAGGACTTGGAAGAGTTAAGGTTAAAGTCATTGTGCCATTTTTCTATATGGGGGTGCCTTACTACTCCCTGCTTTGGAAGTGGGAGCCCCCCACTGCTTAGGCCTGTGCGTAGCCTGAGACTGTAACCTAGGTGGTCTGCCGTTCCTAGGTTTGGACTGAGAGGGCCTGGAAGAGTCTGAAAAGGACCAATTCTTTGAAGGCCAATGCCTACTAAATCTGGGAGGCTGTACTTGCAGAAATTCTTTGACAGTTGGCATAGATTTAGCTTTTTCTTCTATCTTTTTGAGGACGACTTCTGCTTTGTTGCCAAACAGGCGGTCTTGGTTTAAGGGAGCATCCAGTAATTTAGCTTTAACATGATCTGGCAAGTTTTGCTCCTTACGCCAAGCATGCCTTCTAAGTACAAACTCAGTGACAGCAGCTCTGCAAGATACTTCAAGAGTCAAAACCACATTGCAAAGTATGTTTATCAACTTGTTCTGCAGAATGCATTAAATCCTGTAATTCTTTGTGTTCAGCACAGTCAGGAATCAACATCATTTTATGTTTAAGTAGTCCCATTATATGCTTCTGTTACTTAAACATATGAAACTCGCAATTTAAAGCCCCAATGGCCAAACTAGCAGACGTGTATACCTTCTTACCCAATCTGTCCAAGGCTCTAGAATCTCTATCAGAAGGGGTAGGAGTTTGGCAGCAGTAGCCTTAATGCCCTTTGGTCCTTGTGAAAGTTCTCTGGATCTGCAGTAGTATTCTTGAAGAGGAACTTGTGAGAGTCAGGTGCTCTAATACCCGTCAGGTTTACTGGGAACTGAAGGTAAAATGTCTGGGGGAAAGGCTAGATTCCAGGAAAGCATCATCTACAATGTCCAGAACAGGAGGAATAGCTAAAGGCCTGTATTGAGGAAGGAGTAAGAATTCCCTAAGCCTCTTTTTGGAGTCAGAGTAATCCTGGCTTTCCCAGCAGAAATGCTCCCTAAGAGTATGCAAGGTTTCACCAAAAGGAAAATCTTCTGGAGGGGAAGCAGAGGGAATGAAATCCTCTGCATCAGAATCCTCATAGGTAGATAAGGGCAAATCCTGGTAATCAGAAGAAACAGAAATATCAGATTCCTGATCAGAAGGTAGAGAAGGGCAAATCCTGGTAATCAGAAGAAACAGAAACATCAGATTCCTGATCAGAAGAATCAGATGGAAAATCAGTTCTAGGTCTCCTAGAGGGTGAAGGCTGGCTTCCCCTAATTAAGGTAATAAGGTCTTCAGCCATTCTAAGCATTTGTTTTTTAGGTATATGGGCATGACCATGCAGTTTGGACGTCGGTTTTCTAGGCGTGCTGTGAGTTTTAAACCTGGATGAAAAAGCTGGTGTCGGTTTAACATGCAAGTCTGTAGGCCTAAACACTCCCTCAGAAGCCAGTGCCTGTATAGCGGCTCCAGACCCATCCAAGGTAAGAGTCATCCGCATGTTCCATAGTCGAAGAAGCATCTCGCAGCATACCGGACTCTGAAAGGGTCTCAGTAGAGGCCTGCAAATCTGAAGTAGTGGGTATCAGGGGCTACAAAAGTGCCTCACGGAGTATGAGCGGACTGGCGACTAGCTTAACGGAAGCTTTGTCAGCAGTTGTGGACCTATGCAGTCTGTCTTTATCCTTATATTTCTTTTGGAATATCAATAGTCGGATGGTTTACTGAATCCATTTCTGGATAGTTATACAGAGTACCAAAATAATTTGCTGCAAATATAGCCTGATGACGAATAGTTCTGGGGTTGAACAAGGCACAAAACCGACACTGAGGGACATTGTGGTCTGGGCCTAAGCAAGGAATGCAGTACGAATGAAAATCTTTATGAGGTATTTGCTTTCCACAGGTAATACAATTGTTAACTTTTACGGATGTTGATTAAGAGCAAGAAAAAGGATTCCCAACAGGGTACTTAGCTTTTTTTGGAGACTTCGGTTCTGAAACACGAAAATGAAAATTTCAGGAGTCAGACGATCGGCACTTGCGAAATGCTTCTGCTTCCGGCACCACGCAGCAAAAAATACTGATATAATGGCGTCGGCTGCATGTTTTATACCCCCGATTAACTGACGTCATGGAAGAAGAGACTGTATCCGACGCAGGAATCCAAGACTCTGGTATTCAGGCCGGCTGAGGGCTACCTGCAGGCAGATAACCCAAATGTGATGACTGCAACAGTGAAACACGAAGAACATCAGATGGGTGAACTAAGCTATTCTCCACAGTCAGCAAGAACTGTGCTACTACATTTTATGGTAAAACATACATGGCTGCATGTAGCCTTAAAATTTTCTTATAAATTCTGCATCTGCAGTGCAACTTGAAATGTGTGGAGTGCACAAAAACTTATAAACAGCTTTTAACTTACAGTGTTTATATTGAGTTTGATGACCGGTATAAGGGAGCGCCAAGATGAAGCAGGATCCTGTGATTGAGTTTTGATGTGAATACTAACAAGAAAAAGAAATGACTGTTAGAGACTAAAATTACACTGATTACTCAGTAAAACCAAACAGGCAAGTCCAAACAAAAGCTAAGTCAGTTACACTCCTGGCTAAGATTGCTGTCCATTAAAGGACACAAAGACAAGCAAATCTCTAGGAGTATTTGAAGAATCACCAATTCATTTAATGAGAACTCTTTGGGACATTACAGGAAACAAAAAACCCAGAAAACCCTACATGAACATGGGGAGGACATGCAGACCTTACCCCAATTAGGAATGATGAGGAAGCAATTTGATCAACTACAGCAATGGCTATGTTTTTGCTCTGTACTGAGTTTATGAAAATATACCACCCACAGCAATATAGAAGAAAAATAAAAAATAAAAACTTCTCGAACTCTGCCACACAATGTTTTACAAACTATTTTAATGAAGGTTTACCTAATTGCAAGATGCTTTTTAGTAGTAAGAAAGACCAACCTTAAACTTTTGTAAGCATTTACCAAATTGCATACACAAATGCATTTCTTCACACAGCCTTTAAATTAATGTTACATGATATTACCTTTGGCTTACTGAAACTTAGAATGTTACTACATGCTATGTCAATGTGTTTTACAAAGCCTGGATAACGTTTGTTCAGACACACAGACAGATATGCACACACACAGACACGCAGACACAGACAGACAGAGAGACACAGAGAGAGAGACACACAGACAGACGCACCTTCTTTAACATGGGTCTACTTCACATGACCTAAATTTCATTTGGCTGAAATTCATTTGACTGAGACCAAAACACTGAATGTTCAAAAGACTGGAAACTCATTTGACTGAAACTCATAACACTGATACATTAAAGTAAAAGGTATATGCCCTTTTCCCCACTGCAGTGCGATCCTGGAGTTGGTATATATATATAGTTGGGAGGGTGTGGGGGGCACACAGCCCTCCACATAGTTTAGGTAAATATTGTTTTCTGCAAAGAGTTATTCATTGCAGTCATAAATATCCATGTGTATGGTTTAAAATGTATAAAGTATGTGGGGAGCTTCGCCCCCACACCCCCCCTAACTATATATACTAACTCCAGGAATGCACTAGTGGGGAAAAGAGCCTATACCTTTTACTTTAATGTGTCAGTGTTATGAGTGTCAAATGAGTTTTCGGTCTTTTGAACTTTCAGTGTTTTGGTTTCAGTCAAATGAAATTTAGGTCATATGAAGTAGACCCCCTTAAGACATACTGTAAATAGATACGTTTTGTCAATTTTGGAATCGCAACTTGGGTTAGTGACAGAATTGTTGACCAGCTATGTGCTTGGCAATACTTCATGACAAGTCAAAGGATTACCTTCTCATGCACAGAATAAGACCAGTATTTCACTAAGTGGGCAACTGGTTAGCATAGTTAGTATGCTGCTCAAGTCTTTTTCTATCATATTTTCAATAATTCTGACCACAATCCCGGAGTTCAGCAAGATAAATATACTATATGAAATATAAACACCTCATATGGACTGAAAACAAAACAAAATTCTGACAGACTCTTTCCTCATTACCCAAACTCCACCCAGAAACAAAAACAAAATTCATAATGTTTTTCATCATGCCATGACCTTACATGCGATATAAAGTCCTCATTACCATTTTAAGTGTTTAGAACTACTTTCTTGTACCTGAAACATGGCTTGCTGGGGACTATCACATGGATGTGATTTTATGTTCTTCCATCTGGCTTTTTCTCAGAATGTGTTTTGCATCATTATGATTAGACAGCTCAGACAAAATGAATATTCACTTATAAGAAGGTTACTGTGAAATGTTTAATTCTTGATCTGCATCATAAAAACAGTGTCACTGTTTCTCATTTATTGAGCAACTACAACTTGTGATAATAGTAGGCTGAAAAAAATCTTTTCAAGCTGCATTTAAATGTTAATCCTAATAAAGTTGCCAAGTTCCAGATTTATGGTAGCTGTTCAAGGTTTATTTCTAGCAAGTCTATACATCACCCCTCACAAAATCTAATTTTGGTGGGAACGCTTACAGTTCTTGCTAACTTCAACTGCTCCATAGGGTCCCTCTGACTTTCCTGGTGGCTGCACTATCACACCCAATCAGCCCATTAGTTCTGGGGGTGCTGGAACCAGGCATTCTTGGGTTAGGAAAGAACCATTTCTACCCAGGAATCCCAATCGGCACTTCAGTCTCTAGTGAGAGACGGATAGTAGAAATTGGATCAGTTTGCTGGTCAGGGGCTGCTTATTATCTCCCTCTAGGAGCACCCCTCCCCCCTTACTGGCTCCTTTGAGCTCTGTCATTGCTATCTCCCAAGTGGAGCATGCCTTCAAATGCCAAGTTCCCACCAGCTGTTACTTAGGGATGCACTCTGAGAGCAAGGGCCCAGAAGACTTGAGCGCCACCAGGTAACACCTACTGCTCTTGTTAGATGTCCACCTATGGCATGCCACAGCGATATTCCTCTCCCTATGATGGTAACCCAGCTGTAGCCACTCTCTTATCCTTTCCTGGCCAGGTCCTACACACTCTGAAGTCAGTATTCAAATTTTGATCATGTGCAGTGTAGTCAAGACTTTATCTGTCTGCTCCACAGAGCTGGCAACTCTTCCACAGTCTGACTATTTTAAAGTGGTTTTTTTTTTGTTCCAAGATTAAGTTTCAATGTATGTTTGATGATAATGGTGGACTAAGCAATAGTCTTTGAGAACATGCCCTCAGATTTGAATAAAATCAAAGAAAATGTGTACTGAGATACATAAAGACATAATGGGGCAGCTGTTTGTGCAGAGGGTTAAGACAGAGTTGTAATTCCTGAGGTACAGAGTTTGATTCCCTCAGCCCACATTTGTCTACTGTGTGATGTTGCGCAAGTCACTTACACAGACAGTGCGTGAGGGCTACTGGGAATCTGGGCTAGATCTTAAATAGTCCCTAACTATTTATGAACCTGTGAACCTGTACAAAGACAGACAATTCTATATTTGGAGTTATGGGTTGGTATAATGGTTAAGGTGTTAACCTCACAGACGTAAGGAACAGGGTTTGATTCTCTCCTTTGAAAGGGAAACTGGCTAAGATTAAAATGGTCCACAAGGGTGGCTACCCTAATACTATGAACAAATAAACCAACCTAAATACTCTGGTTATGATGCCAGTGAATTTCTGAAGAAAGCAGAGTTATGTAAGTAAACTTACAAGAACAGTACATGTTTAAATGATCACAGTTGTAGTAGCCTTAGATATATGGGTAGACTACCATAGCTTATACTGACTGGGAGGAGGAAGGATGAGGATTCAGAGGACCCTGGAGAGTGGCCCTAGCAAAACCTGCTCTAGACCTTGAAAATTAATCTAATTTGTACTGTTTGTAAAACTCTGTACAGAGGACAAAGTTGCTGCTTCTAGAATGCTTCTAGAACCCATCCCTTTCCAAAAATCCACTTATGAAGCCAAGGCCTGGTACAGTCTACCTTGACCCTGACTGCAATTGCCTTGTTGTGGTGGGTACAACTAAAGGAAACAGCATGCGACAACCATCTGGAGACAGTCTGCTTTGAGACAGGTTGTCCCTTTTTCTTACCATCATAAGAAATGAATAATTGATCAGAGTTTCTGAAGGTTTTAGTTCTGTCAAGATAACATCAGAGTTACTGGTCATTATTCAGAAAAAGAAGGTATGTACTCACCATAACGTTCCTTGTTTGTAGTCCATCTCGCCCTTCATTCTTACATATGGGTTCAGAGCAGATCCTCGGCTCCGACTCGACCAATTACAAAGCTCAAAGTCTCTTAGTTGGCTCGTGGCAAGGTAGGTATCCCATAGTGCACTAGTAAAATCCCCAGATCTTGTTTGCTGCTAACTATAAAAGAGATAGAAAGGTTATCCAGAAAGAAAAACAATAATGAATGGTCTTCCACCCTACCAAAGGCAACACTATCCTGTCTCCAGATCCTTCCAGGATGGGAGTAGGTGGGTGGGTTCGTAAGAATGAAGGGCGAGATGGACTACAAACATGGAACTTCTTTATGTTCTGTAGTCCTATCTCGCCTTCATTCTTAATATGGGACAGCATCCCTAGCACCTTTATCTCGGGTGGCTCACAGGAATATACTCCTGAGTACCGTGGAACCAAAGGAAGCTCTACCCATAAAGGTCAGATCCAATTTGTAATGAGTAACAAAGGTATGAGGGGTAGCCCAAGTTGCTGCTGTACAAATACTCTCAACTGGAATTCTGGCTTGAAAGGCAGCAGATGTGGACAGGGGTCTTGTGGAATGAGCCTTAATCTTGAGCGGGAGGATCTTACCATTGGAGAAGTAAATAAAGGAAATGCAGTTGGAAATCCAAATAGAGTCACTTTAGAGACTGACAGACCTAGTCTAGTTTCAGAAAAGGACACAAACAATTGGTCTGATTTTCTAAGTTCCTTAGTCCTATGAAGGTAGAACCGTAACTGTCTGTGAACATCAAGTTGATGACATTTATATTCCACACTGTTGGAATGATTAGGGAAAAATATAGGCAGTTTGATAGTTTGGTTCAAATTAGTCTGAGAGCAAACATTAGGGATGTAGGAAGGATTTGTACAAAGGGAAACTCTGTCTTTGTGGAAAATCAAATAAGGAGGCTTGACTGACAGTGCTTGCAACTCTGATGCCCGTCTAGCGGATGTGATGGCTGCTAGGAACAGAGTCTTCCAAGACAGAAACTTCAATTGACATGAACGTGCGGGCTCAAAAGGCAGAGAAGTTAGTTTGGATAGAATGAAATTTAGATCCCACGGAGGTACAGGTTCCTGAAAGGGAGGTCTGAGCAAGTTAGTGCCTTTAAGGAAGGTTTTACATAATCTGTGGGACATCAGATTAGGCTCATGTTGTCCCAAATGAAAACTTGATATCGCTGCCAGCTGGACCCTAATTGTGGAAGCAGCAGATCCCTGATGGAAAAGTTTAGTCAAAAATTCTAACACCACTGGGATGGATGCTGTGTAAGGATCTACATTTTTCTTTTTTGCCCAGATAGAAAATCTTCATTTGCTAGCGTATAACTTCCTAGTGGAAGGTTTGTGTGAAGACACAAGGATATGGGTCACAGCAGGTGAAAAATCATGAAGCCTGACTAGGGATGGAAGTGGAGTAGCCACGCTCTCAAGTTGAGGGTGTGGAGGCAGGGGTGAAGGGAGCCTGACGTGTGTCAAGAGGTCTGGAACTGGGTCCAGAATCCATGGATCGTCTAGGAGATGAGGCCCGAGAAAAGGGAACCAAATCTGACGAGGCCAGTAAGGAGTGATCAGAATAATTTTGCTTCCTGGCTCACTTTGGATATGAGCGGAAAGGGGGGGGATGCATAAAGGAGCCTCAGGGGCCAATCGTGAACAAATGCATCTCTCAGTGACTCTCCCGGTGGGGGGATAAGGGAGAAGTAGCTGCTGCATTTGGCGTTGATCGGGCTAGCAAAGAGATCGCAGCAAGGCTGTCCCCATTTGCAGAAAATTTGTTCCGCTACTTTTTGATACAGAGACCACTTGTGATGCATCAATATGGCCCTGCTGAGCTTGTCAACTATCACATTGGTTGTCCCCGGGATATGCGTTGCTACTAGAAAGCATTGGGAAGAAATCGCCCACTGTCAAACAAAAAGAGCCTCTCCACAAAGGGGGTAAGATCTAGTTCCTCCTTGCTTGTTTAGATACCATACCACTGACATATTGTCGGATTGGATTGCTATCGTCCCCAAGGGAAGAAAGTCATGAAGTGCTTCCAACGCTAGAAGTACTGCTCTCATCTCTAGGACACTAATATGCATGTGAGCCTCGTGATCTTGCCATGTGCCTTGGACAGTCCTGCCTAGATAATGCCCACCCCCCCATCTGTGAAGCATCCTTGGTCACAGTGGCAATGGGTTGGTGAGGGAGGAATGGAGTTCCTGTTGTCAGTTGATCGGGTTGAATCCACCAACGAAGGTCCTTTTTGCTAGACTCTTATGAAAATATGATGAGATAGAGGCAGTTGTTGGAGAGACCACTGGGCAAAAAGAAGCCATTGAAGAATTCGCATATGTAATCTGGCTAGGGGGACTAGATTTATGGTAGAGGCCATGGTCCCTAAGAGTTTCAGCACTGTCTTTGCCTTGACTTTCTGTAGAGGAAGCAAGCTGTAAATCTGTTGTCTGAGGTTTTGAAGTCTGCCTGCAGGGAGACGAGCTAGCATGGCGACTGTCTCTATTTCAGCACCTATAAAAGTCACAAACTGACAGAGCAATAAGGCAGACTTTTCCCAATTTATCATAATCCCCAGCTGGGAACAGAGCTGGATGGCTGAATCACTGGCTTGTAGGAGTAGGTGCCTGGTGGTGGCAGTCAGGAGCCAGTCATCCAAGTACAGAAATACTTGGAATCCATGATGTCTCAGATGAGCAGTCACTACCTCCATACATTTGGTGAACACCTTGGGGGCTGTGGTGAGACCAAAGGTCAGAGCACGAAATTGGTAATGACTGGCTCCCAGCCGGAAGCGTAGATGACTCCTCGATGCTCTGTCTATTTTTATATGGTAGTACGCATCTTGGAGGTCTATGGAGCACATCCAATTGTCTTTCCCTAACAGAGGGAGTATAGACTGCAGTGTTACCATCCAGAACTTTGGCCTTCTTTAAAGATTTGTTTAGTTTTCTGGAGTCCAAAATGGAGCTCCAGTCCCCTGTTCGTTTTGACACTAAAAAGAATCTGGAGTAAGTTCCGAATCCTATCTGGTCTGCGGGGATGGTTTGGATGACTCTCTGACAGCAACTTTTGAACTTCTATAGTTGCTTGATCCCTGTGATTGGGTGGAACATCTGGGATCTTCTTGGGAGTCTGGGGTGGAAGAACGAAGGGTATAGAGTACCCTCTGGTGATTATTCTTTGTACCCATTTGTCTTGAGTGACATTTAGCCAGGCTTCCGGATACAAAAATAAGTGACCCCCAACTGGCTCCAGAGAAGCACAGCCGGGCCCCACATCAGGAGCGCTGATGGGGATGGCCTCGAAAGGAATCACGGCCACCCTGGTTTTGCAGACCCCCCCCCCTGCCTCTAGGGTGACGTCTACCATTAGCTCCTCCTCCTCTTCCTCTGAAGGAGGGATCACCTTGTGCATCTGGGAAAAATCTCTGGGACTTCTTGAACCACATTTTACCATCTCTCTGACCCTTGGGATATGTTCTAGAAGGGACGGTAAAACGTACTCCCATGGCAGAGAGAGTTTTTCCCTTTTTGCTTGCACCTGGTGAGTGTATCTTTTACCTTTGGTCCAAACAGAGACAAACCATCAAAGGAGGTGTTGGTAAAGGTAGATTTGAAAGGCTCTGCAAAATTACATAAGTGCATCCAGGAGTGTCTTCTAAGGGAAACTCCCGAACCCGCTGCCCTACTCGCTCAGTCAGCTGCATAAGAGATCAGCCTCATGGAGGAGTTCACAATGGAATTTAATGTGGATAACTGAGCAGTCACCTTCTCAGGACACCTTCAGTAGATGTACCTTGAAGAGCATCTCCTAGCTCCTTGAGGAGATCTCTCTGAAGCCTAGTAAAATGGGTGAGATAGTTCAGCGATCAGAGTAAAAGCCGCTGAAGAGAAGATATGCTTCCCATATCTATCCATCGTTCGAGACTCCTTGTTTGGTGGATGGACAAATGTAGAAGTCTCCGCTAGTTCCTTCTTAGTGGCCGCCGCCACCACCATGGCATCTACAGGCACACCCTTGGTCAAAAACTCTTTCTCTTTTGGGGCTGAAAGAAAGAAAGAAACATGCCAAAAACAACGAGGACTAGGTCCTCTAACTTAAAAGTACAGTTGTGTACCTACCATAAATGTAGATGTTCGAGTGTATTCACTGTTGCAGTCATTACACTTGGGTTATCCGGCTGGCAGGCTACCCGCAGTGAGCCTGAATTCTGAAGTCCTTGTCCGGCGTCGGTTGCTGTCGCCTCTTCCCTGAAGTCAGTGCGCCAGGGGTATATAAGATGCAGCCAACGCCATTTTCTTCAGTTTTTCTTGCCCCAGATGTCAGGTGCCCCCAAGAAGGTAGGCAATATATATTGCAAATAAAAACATACAGTAAAACAAAAACAATACTTTCATCTACAAGCAAATACACCACATAGGTTGTATAGGATAGAGAAGTATAGATAAGTCCCAGCAAAGAAAGGGGGATGGAGGGTGGGTAACCTGGACTGCAACAGTGAATACACTCAAACATCTACATTTATGGTAGGTACACAACTGTACTATGTTCATCGTGTTTCACTGTTTCAGTCATTACACTTGGGTTGAATCCCAAAGCTGAGGTAGGGCGGCTGGGTCTAAATAGGATTAGGAGTGGCTATGAGGCCCTGCAGAACTGCAGTGGCAAAGCCTGCTCTGGATTTAGAGTAAAGAGGCAAGTGATAATGCTTGGTAAAAGTGTGTACTGAACTCCAAGTTGCAGCCTCCAAAATTTCCATGGTTGGTACTCCACTGAGAAAAGCTGCTGAAGTGGCTGCTGCCCTGGTAGAATGTGGCCTAATATTCTTAGGCACTGACTTGCCATGCTGTGCATAGCAGAAACGAATACAGTGTCCTATCCATTTTGAAATAGTCTGCTTTGAGATAGCCTTTCCTTGTGGTCCTGCAGCATATGCTACAAACAGTTGCTCAGTTTTTCTGAAAACTTTTGTTTTGTCCAAGTAGAAGCGTAGCTGCCTGTGTATGTCCAAAGAGTGCAGAAGTCTCTCCCCTTTATTCTGGGGATTTGGATAAAATGTTGGCAAATGAATGGTTTGGTTAAGAGCCACACTGGATACTACCTTTGGCATAAATTGTTGGGTTTGTCCTTAGAGAAACCCTGTCCGGATGAAAAATGATAAAAGGTTCCACTGCCATTAAATGCCTGTAACCCTGAGACTCTTCTTGCTGAATTTATTGTTAGGAGCAGAGCAGTTTTCCATTATAAGAATTTCATATCAGCTGTACTGGCTGGCTCAAAAGGAGGCAGTGTGAGCTTTTCTAAGACAAAGTTGAGGTCCCATGTAGGTATCAGTGCTCTCCTTGGGGGTCTTATGTTTTTTGCCCTTCTGAGGTACTGTCTTAGCAACGGATGAGAGAAAATAGGAAGTTCCGTATTGTAATGAGCTGAAATGGCAGAGGCATGGATCTTAATTGATGAGAAGGATAGGCCTCTGTCCAGCATCTCAGCTAGGTATTGTAAAATCTGAGGAATATTTGGAAAAAGTGATTCATGTCCTTGTGCCTGGTTCCAAGCACAGAATCTCTTCCATTTTTCTGCATAAGATTTCCTGGTGCTGGGCCTCCTGGCTTCCAAAATGACATCCATAACAACTTTAGAGAGGTGTGTTCTGAATGGCTATATTATCTGCCATGCAGCCAGATTGAAGGTTCTGAGTTGGCTGTGCAGGATCTGATTGTTTTGTTGAGTCAGAAGATGAGGAATTTGAGGTAAAGTCCAGGCTGGGCCTTGGGACAAGCTCTTTAGGATTGGGTACCAGTGCTGGCGTGGCCAGTCTGGGGCAATCAGAATCATTTTTGGCTTCTCTTGTCTGACTTTTAGGAGCACCTTGGGAAGGACAGGCAGTGGTGGAAAGGCATAAACTGATAGGGTTTTCCAGCTGAATGATAGCGCATCGACTTTCTATGCTTGTGAGTGATAAGTCCTTGTGCAGAATCTCTGTAGTTGGCAGTTGTGAGGGGAGGCAAAAAGATCTATGTCTGGGCATCCCCATTTCCTTGTTATCATGCTGAAGGCCTGTGGATTTAGTTTCCACTCGTGAGGGTCCATGAGGTTTCTGCTTAGTTTGTCTGCCAGAGTATTTTTCTTTCCTGGCAGGAATTGTGCCTGCAGATGTACTTGATAGGTCAGTGCTGTGTTCCACAAAGTCATGGCTTGCCTGCAGAGGGGATAGGAATGTGTGCCCCCTTGCTTATGTACCACATAACTGTAGTATTGTCTGTCTTTAGTAATAGTTGTCCTGGATGTAGTAGATCCTTGAAGGCTGTCAGGGCATTCTGTACAGCTAGCATCTCTTTTTGATTGATGTGAAGATGCATTTGGTCCGTGGGCCACGTGCCCTGAATACATTTTGCTGCCATGTGTGTCCCCCAGGCATAATCCGATGCATCTGTTGTTAGTGTCTGCCTGGCTGTGGGTAAAGTGAAAGGCTGCCCCCTGTTGTGGTGACAGGCCAGTGCCCACCATCGAAACTCCTGTTGCAGGCAGGGAATAAGAGTTATTCTCGTTTCCAGGCAGTGGCAATGTTGAGTCCAAACACTTTTTAGATACCATTGTAACTTCCTCATATGTAGTCTTGCATATGGAATTAGCAGGATGCAGGATGCCATGAAGCCCAAAGCCTGCAGGATTTTCCTTGCAGGTAGGTGGGTTTTTGTTGCCATCATTTGAAAGTAACGAGTCAGTTGCCTTTGCTTGTCTGGCATGAGATAAAAGCCATCTGGGCAGTTGTACTTAAGCTTGCACACAGGAATATTATCTGAGGGGGCACTAGTTTTGATTTCTTTTAGTTTACTGTGTACCCTAGGCAAATTAGTAATCTTTTTACAAACGCCATACACTTTAGTAGAATGTCCTTGCTCTCTGCTTGAATAAGGCAGTCGTCCAAGTAGGGATATATTTGAATTCCTTTTTGTCTGCAAAATGAAATTACTGGTGCCAGGCATTTTGTGAAGACCCTGGGCACAGTAGATAAGCCAAATGGCAGTGCAGAGAATTGGTAATGCATTGAGCCAGCTATGAATCGGAGGTATCTTCTGCGAGATTGTCTGATTGGGACATGCAGGTATGCCTCTTTTAGGTCCAAAGTAACTAGCCAAGCCTTCTTGCCCAGCATGGGTAGAAGTTGCTGCAGTGTCAACATTTTGAATTTTGGAAGATCCAGGAAAGTATTTAAAATTGACAGGTCCAGTATTGGTCTCCAGGCTTTGTCCTTTCTGGGTACCAAGAAAAGTCTTGAGTAAAATCCTTGTCCCTGTTCTTGCTGTGGTACTTTTTGAATGAATCTCATGGCCACGAGAGCAGAAATTTGTTTTTGTGCCTCTGCCCATTGATTTTGTGGCAGGTCTGGCATACCTTTTGACCTTGGTAGGGTGTGAAAGTGGAACCTGTAACCCTGAGAAACAATATTCAGTACCCATTTGTCCTTGGTGATCATGTGCCAGTTTTGTTAGAAAAGTGCTAATTCCCCCCCCCAAGGGTGCTGCCAAAAGGTAAGTGCTTGGCATCTGTAGAGGGAAGTCATTGGGACTGTTTCCTATAAGGTTGTGATTTGTCTTCTCCGCCTTTGGGGGCTGAAGCACCCCATTGTTTAGGTCTGTATGAGCCTTGGGGCTGAGATCTGCCTCTTGTGCATCTGCATCTGCCTCTCTGTGAGCTGTCTGACACTGGAAAGGACCAATTTTTTGAAGGCCAGTTCCTGCTAAATCTTGGTGGCTGAACCTGTAAGAAATCCTTTACTGTCTGCATTGATTTTGCTTTATCCTCCATTTTCTTTAACACCTCTTCTGCCTTAACACCAAACAAAGTATCATGCTGTAATGGAGCATCCAATAATTTTGCTTTAACATGATCAGGTAAACTTTGTTCTTTTAACCAAGCATGCCTTCGAATGACAGAACCTGTAACTGCGGCTCTGCAAGAAGCCTCTAATGAATCAAAACCACATTGCAGAGTATGCTTTCCCACTTGTTCAGCTGCATGCAATAGATCCTGCATTTCCTTATTGTCAGGACATTCTGAGCTTGTAAGCATTTTCTGTTTTAGCAATGACATTAGGTACTGTTGATATTTGAGCATGTGAAACTGGCAGTTTAAAGCCCTTACAGCTACAGTAGCAGAAGTGTAAACTTTTTTCCCCCATCTATCCAGTGCTCTAGAATCCCTATTAGAGGGAACAGGGTTTTTTGCTGTGGAAGCCCTGACCTCTCTGGGACCCTGAGAAATTGTTTCTGGGTCAGCAGCAGGGTTTATATAAAGAAATTTATGAGAGTCTGGGACACTGTAGTACCTATCTGGCTTGACTGGTGCAAAGGGTAAAGAATCAGGAGACAAACTGGATTCAGAAAAAAACATCATCAACAATATCTAGTACAGGGGGGATAGCAAGGGGCCTGTGCTGAGGCAGTAAAAGAAAGTCTCTGAGCCTTTTCTTGGATTCTGAATAATCCTGGCTCTCCCAATGGAAATGTTCCCTCGTGGTGTGCAATGTTTCCCCAAAAGAGTAATCCACAGGAGGAGAGGCTGAAGGGATAGATTCTTCAGCATCAGAGTCCTCATAGGGAGGAAGAGAGTATCCCTGCTCTGAAGAGGAATCAGAGGAAACAGAAACCTGGTCAGAGGAGTCATAGCCAGTGTCTTGCCTAGGCCTTTTATCAGGAAGGGGATGGGAACCCCTGACCAAAGTAATTAGCTCCTCGGCCATTTTAAGCATCTGTTTCTTTGGCATGGATGACTGTCCAGGAGAATGCTGTACTTGTTTCTTTGCCTTTAATGGTGTTTTAGACTTTGACTTTGCTGCTGAAGTGGACTAGATAGTAAGATGTGTAGGTCTGAAAACACCCTCAAAGCCGATGCTTGCTCAGCGGCTCCGGACCCATCTGAGGGAATAGTTTCCGTAGGCCCAATACCTTGAGTTTCCAGAGGCCTAGTTGTCTCCACGTGGGAGTTGGAAGCGGCCTGTGGCTCTGAGGTAGCGGGTGTCCGGGGCTGCGAAAGCACCTCACTGAGAACCGGCAAACCGGCGACTGGCCTAGAAGAGGCTTTGTCGTCGGTTTTGGACCTCGGATGCCTGTCCTTTTCTTTGTCTTTGCATTTTTTATGAATTCCAGTCGTCGGTTGTTCCGACGGCATTATGTAGTTAAACCTTCGGCCAAAGTAATGTAAAGCAAAATCAAACCGACGCTTAATAGTGCGTTGCTTGAATCTAGCACAAAACCGACAACTAGCAACATCGTGGTCAGGGCCTAGGCAAGGAATGCAGTAAGAGTGAAAATCCTTATGAGGTATTTGCTTCCCACAAGAAATACAACTGTTAACTTTTACTGACATCGGTCTGGAGCAAGAAAAAGTTTCCCCAACGTGGTACTTAGCTTTACTGAAGACTTCGGTTCTGACATTCAATTTCGAAAATATCAGGAGTCGGCCGACCGGCATTTGTGAACTGCTTTTGCTTCGGCCACTGCGCGGCAAGACTGAAGAAAATGGCGTCGGCTGCATCTTATATACCCCTGGCGCACTGACGTCAGGGAAGAGGTGACAGCAACCAACGTCGGACCAGGACTTTGGAATTCAGGCCGACTGCGGGTAGCCTGCCAGCAGGATAACCCAAGTGTAACGACTGCAACAGTGAAACACGATGAACATCAGGCCTAGCTCAACAACCAACACGCACACAGAGGAGAAACAGAGGACTAGGTCCTCTAACTTAAACGGCCTAGCCCTGTTGGGAAAAAGAAAGAAAGAAAGCTAAGCTGGAAAATACCAGAATCTTAAACAGCAGGCAAACTACTGAAAATAGCAAACAACACCGCACACGATATTAATATAGAAAAATTGTCAAAAAACAAGGTCCTAACACAAACTCGGACCTACAGTAACGTGAGCTATATCAGAAACTAGCACACAGGATACCACACAGAGAACAACAAGGCCCAATGCCCAACAAGTTCTCAAAACTAAGTAAATATCAAAAAACACTTCGATAAACTAACTATGAAAAAACTATCACTAATATTAAGTATAACTAGCTATTTATGTCAAGAAATATCAGTAAATATACAATAATAAAGAAATGTTTTCAACTTTGCCACGGCCAAGCAAGAAGCACTTCTGAACTCATAGACACGTAAAATGAGATCTGGGGATTTTACTAGTGCACTATGGGATACCTACCTTGCCACGAGCCAACTGAGAGACTTTGAGCTTTGTGATCAGCCAAGTTGGAACTGAGGATCGGCTCTGAACCCATATGTAAGAATGAAGGCGAGATAGGACTACAGAACATTATTGATTTTTAGGCTTTGGAAAGGCAACATGGAGACAGACAGCCTGGCTCAAAGTAAACGCAGATACCACTTTATGCAAAATAAAAGTAGGATCAGTTCTCAAGGATACCCTATTTTTGGGGACAATAAGATAAAGTTGATTCACTATGACAGCTTGTAACTCAAACACATTTCTTGCAAAAATCAGAGCAATCAGTAATACTATTCCCATTGTTAGGAACAAATAGAGAAAGAGTTCATTTTTCCGAAACAAAGTTGAGATCACAGTGAAGGAGCCATCTGCTTTATAGGTGGCCTGGTATGCAATACCCTGTTCAGGAGTGGCCTTAGGTCAACTGGTGCCCTAGGCAAAAGGGCTCCACGGCGTCCCCTACCACACCACCTGGTGCCCCCAACCTGGTCTACCTACACCAAATAAATACTGGAAAAGTGCGCCTGCTAGAGCGGTGCACCCTAGGCAGCCTCCTAGTTGGCCTGTGCCTAAGGCCGGCTATGACTCTGTTCAAAAAAGCATGGGAATACATTGATCTATGGGCAGACATCATAAAATGGCTAGCAAATAAACATAATGAACATGAAATGACAGAGGAATAAGAAAAATCAGACAATAACAACTCACACATACTGCAGAAAAAGAGGAATAACAGCCTTGAAAGGGTCCCGTATCTTGTCTTGGCACCAGTTACAAAAAGTTCCATTTAGTAATATACATATTCCTAGTAGCAGGTTCCTTTGCCTCCATTAATACCTGCAACACATCCTCAGAAAATAGGTGCCTAAAAGGTATTAAAACTCATCATCCAGACAGTTAGTTGAAGTTGTTTCAGACTGGGATGTATCAAAAAACCCTGTCCTGTGCAAGTAGGTCCAGTCTGTGAAGAAGCTGGTGGTAATTTCCCTTGACCATTTCCAAAACAAGAGAGAACCACTGTTGCATGGGCCAGAACTGAGTCAACACAATGACCTTCACAGAGCCCTTCTGAATTTTCAGAATAAACCTGGATATCAGTGTAAAGGGTGGAAAAGCATACAAGAACATTTCTGTCCAAGGAAGTGAAAAGGCACCTGTTTTCTAAGCTTGCTTGCAAGGAGTTTTGAATGAGAAATTTGTCAGTTGTTCATTGTGAATAGATGTGGACAGCTCTACCTGAGGTGTTCCTCATAGCTGGATTAATTCCTGGAAGACTCCCTGATTCAGTTTCTACTCGTGAGGCTCTGTCCTGGTTTTGCTCGCTTGTCTGCCATAAAATTTTGCTCTGACAAGATGCAAGATACCTGTAGAGTCAGGGTGGGCTGGTAAACACTAGTCATAGTTTACTCCATTATGATACACACTGATGCACTACTCACCAGGCTATGTAAAGAGAGAGTCATGGTTGGTTGCCTATCAGGTGCCAGGTTTTGCCACATCACTCAGGCATTCATGTCTTTGCATCAAAAGTGCACATATGACACAACTCATTGTACACGTGGGTGTAAAAGACTTGAGATGCGCCTCCCTGGACTATAGGAAGACAGAATAAATCAGAGACAGACATGAGGTAAATAATGCTACCCAAGCAGATGACAATCACAAATCCTTATTTAACTTTATTAGAACTCTTAGAAACAATGTCCAACAATGGGAAGAGATAATAGCAAATGGGATCACATACTCGGGCCCAGAGGACACAGACAATCTACTAGTGGATAAATTTAACTCCAACTTCACCCTCCTACATTACAACACTTCTTACACACACAACCCCCACCAGATAACATACGGACTACATACTGGCAA
Source organism: Protopterus annectens (assembly GCF_019279795.1). Taxonomy (NCBI): domain Eukaryota; kingdom Metazoa; phylum Chordata; order Ceratodontiformes; family Protopteridae; genus Protopterus; species Protopterus annectens. Next base: position 1,611,039,782 of record NC_056728.1, read on the forward strand.
TCCCAAAACAGGACCCATCAGACTCCCTACAGAGTTTATTCAATGTCAGCCTCCAAAAAGGCTTTGCATTAGATGCATAGAGAACAGCAATTTTCATCCTCTTGTACCAAGGTGGGGTAGTCCACAGACCTGGGAAATTATACACCAATAAGTCTGACAAGACTCTTCTGTAGGACTATGACAATGATCATTATGAAATTAATAAATAAGAACACTGGTAACCTACAAACGCTCGACCAAGCCAGTATGGCTCTGTTAAGTGCAGATCCTGCCTACATAACCTGAATGGCATATTTGAGAATGTTACTAAAGCAATGGATAACAGCAAATCAGTACGTACTGCATATCTAGACCTTGCAAAGGCATTCGTCATCATCCCATGCTCAGGTTTCAGATAAATTATCCCAGTTAAATGTTAATCTCTGTGCTACTCACTGGATAGCAATCAGATCAAAAATAAAATGCAAGACGTTAGGGTGTGCTGCTTTACCTTCTCCAGAAAACCTACTGCACTAGAAGTGGACTCCAGGATTCAGTCCTTGGGCCACCCCTCTTTCATAAACTCTCCTCCAAGACAGCCTTTACAAAACCAATAGCTGGTGTCAAAACCATGGACAAAAACTGAACGTCAGAAAATGTATAGCAGTATACCTCAGCAAGGAAGAAGACAGTACAGTTGTGTACACTTGCCATAAACGTAGATGTTAGAGTGTATTCACTGTTGCAGTCATTACATTTGGGTAATCTGCTGGCAGGTTGCCCTCAGTTGGCCTGAATTCCAAAGCCTTGGGTCCTGCGTCGGTTGCCGTCTCCTCTTCCATGACGTCAGGTCATCAGGGGTATAAAACATGCAGCCGACGCCATTTCCTTTAGTTTTTCTTGCCCCCGATGTCAGGTGCCCCCAAAAAGGTAGCAAAAAAAAAAAAAAAAAAAAAAAAAAAAAAAATATATATATATATATATATATATATATATATATATATATATATATATATATATACACATGCATCAATATAAACTTTACCTACATCTACAAGCAAATACACCACATAGGTTGTAGAAGATAGAGAAGGAAAGATAAACTTCAGAATGACGGGGATGGCGGGAGGGTAAACTGGACTGCAACAGAGAATACACTCTAACATCTACATTTATGGTAAGTGTACACAACTGTACTATGTTCTTCATGTTTCACTGTTGCAGTCATTACACTTGGGTAGAATCCCAAAGCTATGGTTGAGGGGCTGGAGCTAAACAGCATTAGGAGCGGCTATAAGGCCCTGCAGAACTGCAGTGGCAAAGCCTGCTCTGGATTTAGAGTAAAGAGGCAGATGATAATGCTTTGTAAAGGTGTGAACAGAACTCCAAGTAGCAGCCTCTAGAATGTCTTTGGCTGGTACTCCCCTTAGAAAGGCTGCTGAAGTAGCTGCAGCTCTGGTAGAATGAGACCTAATGCCCTTGGGCACAGGTTTACCATGGTGTAAGTAGCAGAAACAGATGCAGTGGCTTATCTACTTTGAAACTGTCTGCTTTGAAGCAGCCTTGCCCTCTGATCCTGCTGCATATGTCACTAGTAATTGCTAAGTTTTTCTTAGAGCTTTAGTCCTGCTTAAGTAGAATCTTAGTTGTCCGTGTACGTCCAAGGAATGCAGAATTATCTCCCCCTTGTTCTGCGGATTTGGATAAAAGTTTGCCAGATGAATTGCTTGGTTAAGAGCTACACTGGAAACCAACTTAGGCATAAAAGTAGGATTTTTCCTCAGATACCCTGTCTGGGTAAAATATGATAAAAGGCTCTATAGCCATGAGGGCCTGTAGCTCTGAAACTCTTCTTGCTGAAGTAATTGCTAGTAGCAGAGCTGTTTTCCATGCTAAGAACTTTATATATCAGCAGTAGCAGCTGGTTCAAATGGAGGCAGGGTGAGCTTTTCCAACACATAACTGAGGTCCCATGCAGGCAATGGTGATCTTCTAGGAGGCCTTAAATATTTGGCTCCTCTAAGATACAGCTTTAGTAAAGGATAAGAAATGACTGGTGGCTCTGTATTGTAATGAGCCGAAATGGCAGAGGCATGGATTTTAATTGATGAGAAAGATAGGCCTTTGTCAAGCATCTCAGTTAAGTATTGCAATATCTGAGGAATATTTGGTTCTGCTGTATCAGTTCCTTGTGCTTGATTCCAACCACAGAATCTCTTCCATTTGTCAGCATAAGACTTTCTAGTACTAAACCTTCTGGCTTCCAAAATGACATCCATCACAGCTTTACTGAGAGGTGTTGTTTGTATGACTACATGATCAGCCATGCTGCCAGGTTCAGAGTCTATAGTTGATTATGCAGGATCTGATTGTTTTGCTGGGACAGTAGTTGTGGTCTTTGAGGCAAGGGCCAAGCAGGGTACTGAGACAAGTTCCTTAGGATTGGGTACCATTATTGGCGGGGTCAGTCCGGGGTAATTAGTATCATCTTTGGTTTGGCTTGTCTGACTTTTAGGAGGACCTTGGGGAGAAGATGCAGAGGAGGAAAGGCGTAAACTGATAGGTTTTTCCAACTGAAGGATAGGGCGTCCACTTTCCATGCTCGTCTGTGATAAGTCCTTGTGCAGAATCTTTTCAATTGGTAATTCTGAGGAGAGGCAAATAGATCCATGTCTGGGCTCCCCCCTTTTCTCTTGTTACCATGCTGAAGATTTGTGGATTTAGTTTCCCCTCGTGAGGGTCATTAAGGTTTCTGCTTAAATCGTCTGCCAGAGTGTTTTGTTTTTCTGGCAGGAATTGAGCTTGAAGATGTATTTGGTAGGTCAAAGCTGTGTTCCACAGTGCCATGGCTAATCTGCAGAGGGGGTATGAGTGTGTGCCCCCTTGCTTGTTTATATACCACATGACTGTGGTGTTGTCAGTCTTTATCAGTAGTTGTCCTGGATGAAGTCCTTGAAGGCTATTAGGGCATTTTGAACAGTTAGCATCTCTTTCTGGTTGATATGCAGATGCATTTGTTTTGGTGACCATATGCTCTGAATGCATCTTCCTGCCATGTGGGCCCCCCAGGCATAATCTGATGCGTCTGTTGTCATGGTTTGGCTGGCAGGGGGTAGAGTGAATGGCCGTCCCATGTTCTGGTGACATGCCTTTGCCCACCATAGAAACTCCTGTTGCAGGCAGAGAATGAGAGGAATCATTGTTTCTAGACTGTGAGAATGCTGACTCTATAAACATTTTAGGCACCACTGAAGTTTCCTCATATGCAGTCCTGCATATGGAATCAGTAGTATGCAGGATGCCATGAAGCCCAGAGCCTGCAGAATTTGTCTTGCAGAAGACTGGGTTTTTGTTGCCATCAATTTGAAGTAAGTAGTCAGTTGACTTTGCTTGTCTGGCGTGAGGTAAGCCATCTGGGCAGTTGTATTCAAGCTTGCACCCAGGAATGTTAACTTTTGAGAGGGTACCAGTTGTGATTTATTTTCGTTTATTGTGTACCCTAGGCATGTTAGAAGCCTTTTCACAAATGCCAGGTGTCGAAGAAGAGTGTCCTTGTTCTCTGCTTGAATGAGACAGTCGTCCAAGTAAGGATATATTTGTATACTACTTTGTCTGCAAAATGCAATTACTGGCGCCAGGCACTTTGTAAAGACCTTGGACGCAGTAGATAAGCCAAAGGGCAGTGCAGAGAATTGACAATGCATTAAGCCAGCCTTGAATCTGAGGTATCTTCTGCATGATTGTCTTATTGGGACATGCAGGTATGCCTCTTTTAGGTCTAAAGTCACCAGCCAAGCATTCTTGTCCAGCATGGGCAGAAGCTACTGCAAAGTCAGCATTTTGAATTTTGGAATGTCCAGGTATGTGTTCAAAATCGATAATTCCAGTATTGGCCGCCAGGCCTTGTCCTTTCTGGGTACCAAGAACAGTCTTGAGTAAAAACCTTGTCCTTTTTCCTGTTCTGGTACTGTCTGAATGGCCCCCATATCCATGAGGTACATAACCTGTTTCTGTGCCTCTGCCCATTAATTTTTTGGCAGATCTGGCCAACCATTTGCCATTGGCAGAGTGTGGAAATGGAATCTGTATCCCTGTGATACGATGTTTAGTACCCACTTGTCCTGGGTTATTAACTGACAATTTTAAGCAAAAAGTGCTAATTTTTTGACCTGTATGAATCTTGCGCCTGGTATCTGGAACCCTTAGGGCATCTGGATTTGCCTCTGAGCTCTGTCTGACACAGGAAAGGACCAATTTTTGGTAGGCCAGTGTCTACTGAATCTTGGTTGGCTGCACTTGTAAGAAATCTTTAACAGTTTGCACAGACTTCGCTTTGTCTTCCATTTTCTTTAAAACCTCTTCTGCCTTAATACCAAACAGAGAATCATGCTGTAAAGGTGCATCTAGCAATTTAGCTTTAACATGATCAGGTAAATTTTGTTCCTTTAACCAGGCATGCCTCCTAATCACAGATCCAGTAACTGTGGCCCTGCAGGAGGCCTCTAAGGAATCAAAACCACATTGCAAAGTATGCTTTCCAACTTGTTCAGCTGCATGCAATGCTGCTGTTGTAATTCTTGCAATTCTTTATTTTCTGCACATTCTGAAATCAACATCATTTTCTGTTTCAGCAATCCCATAACATGTTGTTGGTACTTAAGCATATGAAATTAACAGCTGAGGCCCCAACTGCCAAGGTTGCAGATGTACAAACCTTTTTTCCCCATCTGTCCAGTGTCCTTGAATCTCTGTCAGAGGGGGTAGGATTTTTTGCTGTTGAGGCCTTTGGACCCTGTGAAATAGTTTCAGGATCAGCAGGAGGGTTTCTAAATAAAAATTTATGTGAGTCAGGGACCCTGTAATATCCGTCAGGCTTACTGGGAGCTGGAGGTAAGGAGTCAGGGGACAAGCTTGACTCCGAAAACACATCATCCACAATGTCTAAAACAGGGGGAAATGGCTAAAGGCCTGTGCTGAGGGAGAAGGAGGAAATCCCTGAGCCTCTTTTTTGATTGAGAAGTCTCGACTCTCCCAGTGAAAATACTCCCTCAAAGTATGCAAGGTTTCTCCAAATGAATAACCCTCAGGAGGAGATGCAGATGGAATAGACTCCTCAGCATCAGATTCCTCATAGGGAGGTAAAGATAATTCCTGATCAGAAGAAATAGAAACCTGATCTGAAGATTCATAATCAGTGTCTGCATAGGCCTCTTATCAGGAGGGGGATGTGTACTCCTGATCAAGGTAATAAGGTCTTCAGCCATTTTGATCATCTGTTTTTTAGGCATAGAGGTCTGTGCACGTGACTCATGTGTCATTTTTTTTAGTTTTAGAAGTTGCTTTTGTCTTTGGTTTTGCAGCTGTCGTCGGTTTGATATACAAATTTTGAGGTTTGAATACACCCTCAGAAGCCGGTGCCTGGTCAGTGGCTCCAGACCCATCCGAGGGAGATGCATACGTCGGTCCAATACCTTGAGTATCTTACGGCATGCCGGACTCCTCATGGGTGTCGGTAGAGGCCTGCGACTCAAAGGTAGCGGGTATCAGGGGCTGCGAAAGCGCCTCACTGAGTACCAGCGAACCGGCGACTGGCTTAAGAGAAGCTTCGTCGTCGGTTTTGGATCTTGACTGCCTTTCTATGTCCTTTTCTTTGCGTTTTTTTATGTACTCTGGTAGTCGGATTGCTAACCGATGACATTGGGTAGTTAAATCTGTTTCCAAAATACTTTGATGCAAAAATATACCGACCCTTAACAGTGCGTTGGTTAAATCTAGCACAAAACCGACAGCCAGGCACATTGTGATCAGGGCCTAGGCAAGGAATACAGTATGAATGGAAATCCTTATGAGGTATTTGCTTCCCACAAGTAATGCAATTATTAACTTTTTCTGACATAGGTAAAGAGCAAGAAAAAAGTTTCCCCAATGGGGTACTTGGCTTTAAAGACTTCGGTTCTGAAACTCAAACTCGAATATTTCAGTAGTCGGCCGACTGGCACATGCGAAATGCTTCTGCTTCGGGCACCGTGCGGCAAGAAAGACTAAAGAAAATGACTTTGGTTGCATGTTTTATACCCCTGATGACCTGACGTCATGGAAGAGGAGACAGCAACCGACGCAGGACCCAAGACTTTGTTATTCAGGCCGACTGACGGCAACCTGCCAGCAGATTACCCAAATGTAATGACTGCAACAGTGAAACACGAAGAACATCATTATGACTATCACACTGACACCACACCCCTGATATCTGGTCCAGTAGTTAGGGACAATATTGTAAAAGTGCTTTTTCACTGCACAGCTTATTACCATGGATAATGCATCCAGGTCTAGGGATGCAATCATTCTACTTTATTCTGCACTCATCCGACTGATAACAGAGTATGATGTCCCCTTCAGTATGCACTTGTCTAAACATTTGACATAATCTGAATGCCCACAATGTCTTCTTCTTATGAAAATCAAGGGTCTAAATCATAAAAACTATGCAGACCATCTCAAATCCTTGTCCCTCTTGGTGTTATACAGACTACTGACTGGCAATTTCTGCCTTGCACATGAGTCGCAACAGACCCTAACCTGTCAGAATGCACATTCGCAAGTCCAGTGGGCCAACTAAGGCTTCTATGGAGTGGTAGAAGGATCCTATCAGGTCTCTTGAAAACTGGGCTATCACATCTGGGTTCTTTTTGTGATGTTTACATAGCCAACTTAATCATCTTATATGGCAAGGAAGCTACCCAAGATGTTGACTTATGGAGCTGGAAGATGTCCTCTACAAGATAAGATGTGAAACAAATGGAGGTTTGGGGGACCCATCCTGCCTTGGCCACAATCATTTTGATGATCACGCAGAATTTTGGATTCTCTTGCAGGAGGGCAGGGAATTACATTTCTTAATCTTCGATTATGTCTACTATGGTACACTCTGCTCAAAGTCAACATGCTTCCTCTTTCACTTTTCTGGCCAACAGAGATGGTAGAATTCAGAAAGCTGCAGGATCAGATACCACCTGGGATCCAACAACAGAACCTCCAGTTCACCTGTCCAGTACTGCCAGAAGCTGGACAGCCATTGATATAGACAACAGAGATACCAGTACCCAGATGGTCATAGCCCAAGCTAGAATGGAAGCATGCATACAGGCCTGCATGGTTGAAGCCAGGACAGAATGAGCTCTGCTGTCCTGTTAACCACAGCATCAAGGAGTCAAGGACTGAAAAACTGTATCAACTCTGATCGACCATGCTCAAGTCAGAACTGACTGATGCTGTGGCTCTCTACATCAAAAGTTGAAAAGCCAACCCCAGGGATGGAATCATTAGGTCTAATGCAAAACCAGATGACTTGACCCCTGACATCAAAGCCCCACTCCTTCAACCTCAGCAGGCTAAAAGTCTGTAACCCTAACACAAACAAGATAAAAGCCTTAGATGATCCCCAAAAATGGCACTGGTGTAACCCCCAACATCAGAAGGCCAACCATCATGGGATCATAGGAAGTTACTAGGCTAATGGCCCTGAGGCCCTTACAAGCCTAGCCAAGAATTTAGCCCATGTTCCAACAAGTCAGCACCTTATGCCACTGTTCAGCAGGGACACAGTTGGAACCCAGGGGTGTATTTTCCGTTTCCCCATCAAGTTATCCAGGTTGTGCTTAAAAAGGTTGAGGTACTCTGCTTGACGTAGAGTGGGAGTCTATTCCACAAAATGGGGAGTCTCTGTGACACAAATGTGTCCCGCCAACAAGTCCTATTGATGTCAAAGACCAGGTTGAAGTCTCAGTGAGGGTTACTCGAGTGTATCAGAGTAATCGGAGTAATCGGCACAGGTACCAGTTAGGGTCTTAGGGAGGAATGCTTGGACCTAATGGAAGAAGTAAGGGAATTAAGTATTCCTATTTACCTCCACTGCTATCGGGGGAAATATTTAGGACCACAACTTCTGTATTTACAAGTAGGCTTTTCTTCTTTTACTGTAACCTAAATCAATGATGAATGACTCCCTAGACCTAACAGATCCTAGAGAATGGAGTCTAGGGTTCGTAATTCAGGCACATGTGAAATAAAAAAAAAATACTGTTAGGTCTGAGTCTGAGTTCTTTAGACACTGACAGACCATTAAAAAAATGGAACCCTTTAGACTTAGCTTCTTGTTGGGAGTAGGAGCCAACTGTACAGAAGGACCCAGGTTCATTTTAGAATCTGTAGGTTTTAAGGAAGGGTCAAGGCTGAAGGGGGAAAAACTTTCAGCCGCAGGGCCTGCAATAGCCTCTTCCAGGAAATTGCATGTCTTTTTACATACAAGGCTTGAAGGAGAGACAGCTGTCACACTCCTCTGAGAAATGTGCCTTTCCAAGACGCTTAGCGTCGGTCTTGCCAGGAAATTTTTGCCCCACACACTTGACTTCCTAAACCTATTGGATTCTTTTGTATACTTTTTGTACATGATCAAGAAATACAATGAGAATGAAACTGCCACCAATAGAGCAAAGCTAATGGTAGTAAAAACTCCGCAAACAAAAAAAATTACTATCAAACACAAACAATATTTGAAATATTACCAACAGTAAAAGAACTCTACAAAAAGAAAAAAAAAACTACAAAGAGAGGGTAATCCACACTTCCACTAAAAGCATGTTTTTTTAATTGCGTTACATACAAAACACTGGAATACTGGGCTTCATTTAGTACTCAGAAGCTCATAAGCTAACAGGAGGAGAATGGCTAATCACATGGCCATTCTCAGTAAATGAGGGTGAGCAGCTGAGTATTACGGGGCAAAGAAGACAAACTGCAATTAAGGTTTATGAAAATTCACAGAACAAAAAAAAAGGACACGAGTAGTAAAGAAGAATGCATTTTGCTAATATTAGGATAGCTGGACGAACATATACAACACAGCAAGGAGGAGGAGCTAAAATGATCCACTGTTACAGAACGGGCATCTGTTAACATTTAAACAAAGTGTTAACTGAAGGCAGAATGTACAAGGACAAAGTGAAGATTATTCAAATGCTTCCAGATGTGCAGTACATAGTATACTAAAATGTATGACTGCCATAAGCTAAGAAAAAACAAAGTGCATAATTTAGCTGCACAAAAGAAATCGAAGCATTCCAATAGGTGAGCCAAAGGAAACCTCATTGCTGTTTAAAATGTTTGATGCAATGCCTTGTACAAATCAAAGACTTTCATCAGGAGAACAGGCCTCCAAATTATTCACTGAAAAAAAAAAAAAAAATCAAAAACGGTATTCTGCTTACATAAGCAAACATGAAAAAAAGTTATGAACACACCATAACGGTCCATGTGTGTTGTCCATCTCAGCTTCATTCTTCACTGGTTGGGTTCGGAACCGATCCTCAGTTCCAACTCGGCTGTATACAAAAGCCCAAGGTCTTTCACTGGCTCGTGGCTGTGTCCCTATCTCATCATGCCCTAGGAAAGCTTCCCAGATCTTGTTTGCTGATAAGAGGTACCAACTAGACTATATTATCACCTTATAGACCAATGAAGTTGATCAGAGAAAGTACAGTTTTGTACCTACCATAAATGTAGATGTTCAAGTGCTCACCCTGCTGCAGTCATCACACTTGGGTTATCCTGCCGTCAGGCGGTCCCGCAGTCGGCCCAAATTACAAAGTCTTGGTCCGGCGTCGGTTGCTGTCGCTTCTTCCCTGATGTCAGTGCGCCAGGGGTATATAAGAGGCATCCGACGCCATTTTCTTCAGTTTTTCTTGCCCCAGATGTCAGGTGCCCCCAATAGGTAGGCAAAATATATATATGTAGCTAGACAAAAATAAAACAATACCTTTAGGCACAAGCAAATACACCACAGAGGTTGTATAGGATAAAGAGGTAAAGATAAGTTCAGCTAGTACAGAGGGGATGGAGGGAGGGTAACCTGGACTGCAGCAGGGTGAACACTCAAATATCTACATTTATGGTAGGAACAAAACTGTACTATGTTCATCGTGTTACCCTGCTGCAGTCATCACACTTGGGTTGAATCCCAAAGCTAAGGATGGGAGGTGGAGTTAAACAGGGTTAGAAGAAGCTAGTAGGCCCTGCAAAACTGCAGTGGCAAAACCAGCTCTAGTCTTAGAATATAGAGGTAAGTGATAGTGTTTGGTGAAGGTGTGCATTGAACTCCAAGTTGCAGCTTCCAGAATATCCTTGGATGGCACTCCCCTGAGAAAGGCTGCTGATGTAGCTGTAGCCCTGGTGGAGTGGGACCTAATGTTAGCAAGTACCGGTTTCCCATGATGCGTGTAGCAGAAATGTATGCAATGCCCTATCCATTTAGAAATGGTCTGTTTTGAGATAGCTTTTCCTTGTGATCCTGTTGCATAGGCTACAAAGAGCTGGTCAGTTTTTCTGAAAGCCTTAGTTTTATCCAAGTAGTAACGTAATTGCCTGTGAATGTCCAAAGAGTGCAGGAGTCTTTCTCCTTTGTTCTGGGGATTTGGGAAAAAGGTCGGCAAATGAATGGTTTGGTTTAGGGCCACACTGGATACCACCTTTGGCATAAAGGAAGGGTTAGTTCGTAGAGAGACTCTGTCTTGATGAAAAATGAGGAAAGGCTCCACTGCCATTAGTGCCTGTAGCTCTGAGACCCTTCTAGCTGAGGTTATTGCTAGTAGCAGGGCAGTTTACCATGAAAGAAATTTTAAATCAGCTGAAAAAGCTGGTTCAAAGGGTGGCAGTGTAAGCTTTTCCAGAACAAAGTTTATATCCCATGTAGGTGTTGGTGCTCTCCTTGGCAGTCTTATGTTCTTAGACCCTCTGAGGTACTGTCTTAGGAGTGTATGTGATAATAAAGGAGGATCCATGTTGTAATGAGCTGAAATTGCTGAGGCGTGGATCTTAATACATGAAAAGGAAAGTCCTTTGTGCAACATCTCAGTTAAATATTGCAGAATCTGAGGAATATTTGGATCAAGTGGATTTTGGCCTTTAGCCTGGTTCCAGGCGCAAAATCTTTTCCATTTGTCTGAATAGGTTTTCCTGGTGCTGGGCCTCCTGGCCTCCAGAATGACATCCATAACAGCTTTGGAAAGAGGTGTTGGCTGGTTGTTTAGGTAATTTGCCATGCAGCCAGGTTTAAAGTCTTGAGCTGGCTGTGTAGAATCTCTGTCTCGCTGGGTGAGTAGGTGAGGAATCTGTGGTAAAAATTCATGGTGGGACGTGGGCCATGTTCCTTAGAATTGGATACCAATGCTGGCATGGCCACTCTGGTGCAATGAGCATCATTTGTGGCCTCTCTAATCTGACATTCAGCAGCACCTTTGTTAGAAGGGGCAACGGAAGGAAGGAAGGCATATACTGTCAACATTTTCCAATTGAATGAGAGTGCGTCCACTTTCCAAGCTTGATGGTGGAATGCCCTTGTGCAAAATTATGATAGCTGATAGTTTTGGGGGCTGGCAAACAGGTCTATGTCTGGGAGTCCGCATTTTTGAGTTATCACTGCAAATACTTGTGGATCCAGTTTCCACCCGTGGGGATCCATGATGTTCCTGCTTAGGTCGTCTGCCAACGTGTTCTTTTTTCCTGGCAGGAATTGTGCTTGTAATTGACCTTGGTAAATCAGTGCTGTGTTCCACAAGGTCATTGCTTGCCTGCATAGAGGGTAGGAGTGTGTACCCCCTTGCTTGTTTATGTACCACATTACTGTGATATTGTCTGTCCTTATTATGAGTTGTCCCGGATGTAAGAGGTCCTTGAAGGCTGTCAGAGCATTCTGAACAGCTAGCATTTCTTTTTGATTGATGTGCAGATTTCTTTGATCTTTTGTCCATTTGCCTTGAACACACTGTCCTGCCATGTTTGCCCCCCAGACATAGTCCGATGCATCTGTTGTCATAGTCTACCTGGCTGGGGGTAAGGTGAAAGGCTGACCCTTGTTGAGGTGACATGCCAGTAACCACCATAGAAACTCCTGTTGAAGGCAGGGAATGAGATGCATCATTGTTTCCAAGCTGTGGCTGTGTTGAGTCCATACACTTTTCAGGTACCATTGTAATTTCCTCAAATGCAGTTTTGCAAATGGTATTAGTAGTATGCAAGATGCCATGAATCCCAAGGCCTGCAGAATTTTTCTTGCAGGAAGTTGGGTCTTTGTTGCCATTATTTTGAAGTATTGAGTCAGTTGTAGTTGCTTTTCTGGCGTGAGACAAGCCATCTGGGCTGTTGTACTCAAGCTGGCACCCAGGAATGTCATGTTTTGTGAGGGCACTAGTTTTGATTTCTTTTTGTTTACTGTGTACCCTAAGCAACTTAGAAGGTGTTTGACAAACGCCAGAAGTTGTAAGAGAATGTCCTTGCTTTCTGCTTGGATAAGGCAGTCGTCCAAGTATGGGTATATTTGAATTCCTCTTTGTCTGCAGTATGCAATTAGTGGTGCTAGGCATTTTGTGAAGACCCTGGGCGCAGTAGATAAGCCAAAGGGCAGTGCAGAGAATTGGTAATGGGTTGAACCTGCAATGAAACGGAGGTATCTTCTGCAATTTTGTCTGATAGGGACATGCAGGTATGCCTCCTTGAGGTCCAACGTTACTAGCCAAGCCTTCTTGCCCAACATGGGAAGAAGATGCTGTAGTGTTAGCATCTTGAATTTGGGAACTTGCAAGTAGGTATTTAGAACTGAAAGGTCCAGAATGGGTCTCCATGCATTGTCCTTTCTGGGGACTAGAAAGAGCCTTGAGTAAAATCCTTGGCCTTGCTCCTGTGTAGGTACCAGTTGAATGGCTCTCATGTCCATGAGAGCAGCAATTTGTTTTTGTGCCTCTGCCCATTGATTTGGTGGCAGGTTTGGCATTCCTTTTCTCCTTGGCAAAGTGTGGAAATGGAATCTGTATCCTTGTGAGATAATGTCTAGGACCCATTTGTCCTTTGTGATTATGCGCCAGTTGTCTGCAAAAAGTGCTAATTTTCCTCCCAAGGGAGCTGCCAAGAGGTTTTCTTGGCAAATTGAGGGTTAAGTCATTGTGTTTGTCTTCTAGTAGTTTGGGGCCTATCTTCTCCTCCCCTTTGTGTTGCAGTGCCCCATTGACGAGGTTTGTAAGGGATTTGTGCTTGACCTCTGCCCCTTGGGCGTCTGTATTTACCCCTCTGTGGCCTGTCAGAAGCTGGAAAGGACCAATTTTTTGTTGGGCAATTTCTGCTGAAACGAGGGGGTTGTACCTGTAAGAAATCTTTGACCGTCTGCATAGACTTTGCCTTATCCTCCATTTTCTTTAAAACCTCTTTTATCTTAACCCCAAATAAGACATCCTGCTGTAAAGGTACATCTAGTAACTTTGCTTTAACATGATCAGGCAGGGTTTGTTCTTTTAACCAAGCATGCCTACAAGGGTTGGGAGGCTGGCCTAATGGTTAAGGTGTTTGTCTTACAAACACAAGGTACAGGGTTTGAATCTCACAGGGGATAATTGGTTAGGCTTAAAAAAATGGCTCACAAGGGCAGTTAGCCTTGTATGAATCTATGTATGACAGACCCAGTAACAGCTGCTCTACAGGAAGCTTCCAATTAATCAAATCCACATTGTAAAGTGTGTTTGCCCACCTGTTCAGCTGCGTGCAGCAGATCCTGCATTTCCTTGAATTCAGACTGTTGAGAGTGTGTGCTCATCTTTTGCTTTAATTGAGACATTAGGAATTGCTGATATTTCAGCATGTGAAATTGACAATTTAGTGCTCTCATAGCAAGAGTAGCTGAGGTATAAACCTTCTTCCCCCACCTATCTAGTACTCTGGAGTCTCTTTCAGAGGGCACAGGATTTTTAGCCACAGAAGCTTTAGCCCCTTTGGGACCCTGGGAGATTGTCTCTGGATCAGCAGCAGGGCTTTTATAAAGGAATTTGTGAGAGTCAGGTACTCTGCAATATCTGTCTGGTTTGGCTGGAGCAGGAGGCAGACAATCTGGATTTAGACTAGATTCTAAGTAGGCATCATCCACAATGTCTAAAACTGGAGGGATAGCAAGTGGTCTGTGCTGGGGAAGTAAAAGAAACTCTCGGAGCCTTTTCTTTGAGTCGGAGTAGTCCTGACCTTCCCAGTGGAAGTGTTCTCTCATGGTATGAAGGGTTTCCCTGAAGGAATAGTCTTCAGGGGGAGATGCTGAGGGAATGGAATCTTCAGCATCAGAATCTTCATAAGGGGGGAAAGAATAATCCTGTTCCTCAGAGGAGTCTGAGGAAATAGAAACTTGATCAGAAGAGGCATAATCCTCCTCTTGTCTTGGCCTTTTGTCTTGGGGGGGGGGGGGAGTTGGGAATCCCTGATCAGAGTAATCAAATCTTCAGCCATCTTAAGCATCTGTTTCTTACGCATGGGGCCTTGAACTGGAGACTGATGTACAGTCTTTTAAGGCTTTAAAGGAGTCTTTAGTTTAGCATAAGATTTTATGGTGAGAGTCGGTCTGAAGACACCTTCTATCGCCGAAGGTGTTTCCACAGCACCAGCTTCTCCTTCTGCAATGTTGTCGGTAGGGCCTAAAGGAAATGGTTGCGTCAGCCTAGTACTCTCTGCTTGAGAATCCAAAGCGGTCTGAGGTTCCAATTCTGCGGTCGTCAGGGGCTGCGTAGGTGCCTCACTGAAAACTGGAGAACCGGCGACCGGGTCAGCAGAGGCCTCGGAGTCTGGCTTGGATCTGGGCTGCCTGTCTTTATCTTTGCGTTTTTTATGCACACCAGTATTCGGTTGCTCCGACGGCATAGTATAATTAAATTTCCTACCGAAGTAGTGTCGAGCGAAATCAAAATGTCGCTTTATAGTTCGCTTATTGAACCTAGAACAAAACTGACAACCAGTGACGTCGTGGTCTGGGCCTAGGCAAGGTATACAGTAAGAATGAAAGTCCTTATGAGATATTTGCTTCCCACAAGAAATACAATTGTTAACTTTTTCTGACATCGGATTGAGGCAAGAAAAGGTTCCCCAACGGGGTACTTAGCTTTGAAGACTTCGGACTGAAATTCGATTCGAAAATCTCAGGTGTCAGCGACCGGCACTTGCCATCTGCTTCTGCTTCGGGCACCGCATGGCAAGAAAGACTGAAGAAAATGGTGTCAGATGCCTCATATACCCCCTGGTGCACTGACGTTCGGGAAGAAGTGACAGCAACCGACGCCAGACCAAGACTTTGGAATTCGGGCCGACTGCGGGACCGCCTGACGGCAGGATAACCCAAGTGTGATGACTGCAGCAGGGTAACACGATGAACATCATTACTTACCAATTGTAACCACTCAGTCCTCCAGGAGCATGTTGTCTTATCTTGCCTTTATTCTTCACTGGTTGCGAACAGTGTCCCTAGCACCATACTTCTTGGGCAGCTCACAGGAGAATATTCTTCAGAACAGTGGACCCAAAAGAGGCCCTGTTTCTGGAGGCCAAATCCACTTTGTAATGAGTGACAAAGACATGAGGCCTTTCCCATGTTGCAGCACCACAAATTGTGTCAATTGGTAGTCTAGCGCGAAAAGCAGAAGACGCTGCTGTGGCTCTTGTAGAATGACCCTTGACTTTACAAGGAAGATCTTTGTTGTTAGATATGTATGTAAAGGAAATACAATCTGATAGACAATTTGAAAGCATGACCTTAGATACAGGAGCACCTTTCTTAGATTCTAAAAATGAAACAAATAATTGGGTCAGATTTTCTGAAGTCCTTTGTCCTATGAGAGTAGAAACTTAATTGTCTATGTACATCCAGTTGGTGTAACATATATTCTGCCTTGTTGCCATAGTTCGGAAAAAACACTGGTAGTTCTATGGACTGATTTAAATTGGACTCTGAGCATACTTTTGGTAGGAAGGATGAGTTTGTTCGAAGGGATACTCTGTCTTCATGGAAAAGCATGTTCGGGGGCTTTATCGATAATGCTTGCAGCTCTGAAACCCTTCTAGAAGAAGTGATGGCAATCAAAATAATAGTTTTCCAAGTCAAGAACTTTAGATCGTAGGATGATGCAGATTCAAAGAGAGAAAGAATTAAGCAGGGCAAAACAAAGTTTAGGTCCCATGGTGATAGAGGAGTCTTAATGGGTGATCTTAACAAAAGTGTCAACAAGGCAGATTTTTCGTAATTTATTGTGATTCCTAGGTGAGAGGATAGAAGTAATGTGGTGTCTCTCGTTACTATCAGTAGATGGTTGGTAATGGCAATTAGGTGCCAGTCGTCTCGATATGGAAACACTCAGAATCCTAGACACCTCAAGTGAGCCGTGACCACTGCCACACTCGTGGTGAACAACTCTGGGGACTGTAGTGAGACCAAAGGGCAGAGCTTGAAATTGGTAATGACTGTCGCCCAGCCAAAAGGGCAAATGACTCCTGGATGGCCTGTCCATCTTTATGTGGTAGTACGCATCCTGAAGGTCTACAGAGCACATCCAATTGTCTTTTCCCAGAAAGGGAAAAATTGACTGCAGTGTTACCATCCGGAACTTTGACTTTCTTACTGATTTGTTTAATCTGCTGTGGTCCAAAATGGGCCTTCAGTCCCCTGCTCTCTTTGGCACTAAAAAGAACCTTGAGTAAGTTCCGAATCCTATTTGGTCTGCAGGGACACTTTGGATAACTCTTTTGTCCAGCAACTTTTGAATTTCTAGAGTTGCCTGTTGCCTCTGACTGGGTGGAACCGCCAGGGTGTTCTTTATGTTTGGGACGGGAAGGGAGAAGTGTACAGAGTAGCCTGTGGATATGATACTTTTTACCAACTTGTATCTTATTTCCAGCCAAGCTTCTTGGTACAAAGATAAGCGACCCCCGACTGCCTCCATAGATGGACAGACAGAGGCCTCCCCTTCAGAGGCGGTGAAAGGGCCTGCCATGGAATGAATTCCTGTCACCCTGATTTTATGGACACCCTCTGCCATGTGGATGGCATCTCCAATTTCTACTTTCCCCTCTGCCCCTGGGGGAAGAGTCACCACGTGTGTCCTGAAAAACTGTCTGGGATTTTTGGAACACCTTTCCTCCCTTTTGACCTTTTGGGTATGGTCTAGGAGGTAGGGAAAAACAGACTTCTACGGCAGGGAGAGTTTTTCCTTCTTGCTCACACTTGATGAATGTGTCTAACTTTTGGCCCGAAGAGGGACGAGACATCAAAGGGGGCATTAACAGACTTCAAGGGTTCCACAAAGTCACATAAGCGCATCCAGGAATGTCTCCTCAGGGAAATTCCTAAACCCGCTGCCCTGCTTGCACCATCTGCTGCGTATGAAATAAGCCTCATGTAGGGGTTAACCACAGAGTTTAAGGTGGAGAGCTGAGAGGAAACCCTGTCTGATACCCCTGCAACTACTGAACCTTGTACAACATCTCCTAGCTCCTTTAGGAGATCTCTTTGTAGCCAAGTAAACTGCGTTAGATAATTCAGTGATCTGAGTGCAAAAGTCGCTGAAGAGAAAGTACAGTTGTGTACACTTAGCATAAATGTAGATGTTCAAGTGTATTCACTGTTGCAGTCATCACATTTGGGTTGATTCCCAAAGCTGAGGAAAACGGTGGAGGCAGTCAAGAAGACTAGGGGCTGGCTAGGATGCCCTGCAAGACTACAGGGCAGGGCCTGCCCTGGATTTGGAGAAGATAGGCAAGTGGTAATGCTTGGTGAAGGTGTGAACAGATGCCCATGTGGCAGCCTCCAGGATGTCCCTGGCGGGGACTCTGAGGAAAGCTGCAGAGGTGGAGGCTGCTCTGGCAGAGTGAGTCCCAACCCCCTTAGGGGGAGGTTTCCCGTGTTGCTTGTAACAGAAACGGATGCAGTATGCTACCCATTTGGAAATGGTTTGTTTGGCTATGCCTTTACCCTGCAAAGCTGACTAGCATTTGATAAGTCTTTCTGAATGATTTAGTCCTGTCTAGATAGAATCTGAGCTGTCTGTGCATATCTAGAGATCCTACCCCCCTTGTTTTGTGAGTTAGGGAAAAAGGTGGGCAAATGGATGAATTGGCTGAGAGCCACACTGGACACCACTTTGGGCATGAAGGATGAGAAGTCCTGAGGGACACCCTGTCAGCATGGAAGATAATGAAGACCTCTACAGCCATGAGTGCTTGTAGCTCAGATACTCTTCTGGCTGAAGTGATGGCCAGAAGCAAGGCGGTCTTCCAGGAAAGAAAATGTTGGTTCAAAGGGGGTCAGGGTGAGCTTTTCTAACACACAGATTAGGTCCCAAGCTGGGGTAGGTGCGCTTCTGGGTGGCCTCAAGTTGCTAGCCCCTCTTAGGAACTGTTTGATGAGAGGGTGTGAGAAAAGTGGGTGCTCCGTTTTGAAATGAGAAGAGACAGAAGAGGCATGAATTTTAATAGAGGAAAAGGAGAGATCACTGTGTAGCAGGTCAGCTAGGTAATCCAGGATGAGAGGTTGGGAGAGCTGTGCCGTATCACTCCCTTAGCCTGAAATCCAGGTACAGAACCTTTTCCATTTGTCAGCATAAGACTTTCTAGTGCTAGGGCGTCTAGCTTCACGTAGAACATCTAGAACCTGTTCACTGAGACTGGCAGCTTGATCAGTGGTTAGGGAATAAGCCACACTGCCAAACTGAGGGCCTGCAATTGGGGAAGCATGAATTCTCCTTCCCTCTGGATCAGGAGGGTTGGGGTCTGAGGGAGATGCCATGGTGGCAGTGGGGACAGAATGTGCAGCAGTGGGTACACCAGTGCTGGCGAGGCCAGTCTGGAGCAATCAGAATTGTCCTCTGTTTTTCCTCCCTTATTTTGAGCAGTACCCTAGTAATGAGAGGTAGTGGGGGAAAATCACAGACCGAGAGGTTGACCCAGGGGAAGGATAGGGCATCCACTTTCCAGGCTGTGCAGTGAGGATCCCTGGTACAGAACTTGCTGAGCGAATGGTTGGAGTGGGAATCAAAGAGGTCGAACTTCGGGGTGCCCCATTTCTGAGTTATTAGGGTAAAGGTTCTTTGGTCTAGCTGCCACTCGTGTGAATCCAGAAGATTTTTGCTTAAGTTGTCTGCCAGAGAGTTTAGAGAGCCTAGCAGGAATTGTGCTAACAGGAGTAGTTGCATGGCTGAGGATGTGTGCCAAAGGGTCATGGCGAGCTTGCATAGAGGGTAGGAGTGGGTCCTCCCTGCTTGATGATATACCACATCACAGTGGTGTTGCCTGTTTTTATCAGGACAGCCCCTGTGGAGAGAAGGGGCCTGAAAGCTGTCAATGTGTGCTGGACAGCTAACATCTCTTTTTGGTTGATGTACAGATGTATTTGCTGTGGGCTCCATTGGCCCTGTATGCACCTGCCGGCCAGGTGTTCATGCCAGGCATAGTCTGATGCATCTGTGGTGAGGGTCTGGGTAGTGTGGGGTGATTAGAAAAATAGTCCCTTGTTGTGGTAGCATACTGCTGCCCACCAAAGAAAATCTTTCCCTAGGCAAGGTATCATTGGTATAAGAGTTTCCAGGTCTTGAAAGTGTTGACACCAAAGGCTTTTTAGGTACCACTGAAGTTTCCACATATGCAGTCTGGCATATGGAATGAGTAGAATGCAAGATGCCATGAACTCCAGAGCTTGCAGGATTTTCCTTGCGGATAACTGGGGTCTGATGGCTAGTTGAGAGAAATAGGCTGTCAGAAATGCCATCAGGGATGCTGTGTCCAGGCTTGCTCCCAGGAATATAATACATTGGGTGGGTACTAGTTTGGATTTCTTTTGGTTGATAGTGTACCCTAGGGAGAGGTCAATAGGGACTTTACAAAGGCCAGGTGCTTGAGCAACTTTTCCTGACTGTTTGCCTGAATTAGGCAGTCATCTTAAGTATGGGTATATGTGTATATTTCTTTGTCTGCAAAAAGAAAACTCTAAGAGCAGTAGATAAGACAAAGAGAAGCACAGAGAACTGAAAGTGCAGAGATCCTGCCCTGAAACGTAGACATTTCCCACAAGATTACCTGATTGGGATGTGGAGGTAGGCCTCTTTTAGGTCTAGGGTGGCTAGCCAAGCATTCTTGGATAGCAGAGGAAGTAGTTGCTGGAGGGTGAGCATTTTGAATTTTGGTATCACCACGAAGGTGTTTAGAATGGATAGATAAGAGGATGGGACACCAGGTGCCCTCTTTTCTGGGTACCAGGAACAGCCTGGAGTAGAAACCTTGGCCTATCTGTTCTGCAGGAATGTGCTTTATTGCCCTCATAGAGAGCAGGGAAAGGACTTGCTTTTTGGCCTCTGTCCACTGGTTTGAAGGAAGACCTGGGAACCCTTTTGGGATTGGGAGAGTGTGGAAAGAAAATTTGTATCCCTGTGACACCATGTTGAGGACCCAGTGGTCGTTGGTAATGGTGGCCCAGGTGCTTGCGTGAAATTAAAGTTTTCCTCCTAGGGGCAAATGCAGGTGGGCAGAGGGAGGGGGTGAAGTGGAGAGTCATTGTGAGTTCCTACCATGAGGGGGTGGCTTTGCACTACATGGTTTTTAAGTGGAGAAACTTCATTGCTTTGATCTCTGCATTCCATGTAGCTGTTGTCTGGGGGTCTGGGCTGAACTAACCTGGAGGGGACAGGAAAGGACCAGTGCTTGGAGGGGCAATGCCTACTGAACCTGTGTGGCTGAACCTGTAGGAAATCCTTAAGTGTCTGCATAGATTTAGCTTTTTCTTCCATCTTTTTTAAGATCTCCTCTGCCTTGGTGCCAAATGAGTTGTCTTTGTGCAAGGGTGCATCCAATAATTTAGCTTTGAAATGGTCTGGCAAGAGCTGTTCCTTAAGCCAAGCATGCCTTCTAAGGACAGAACCGGTGACTGCTGCCCTGCAAGAAGCTTCTAGGGCATCAAAACCACAGTGTAAGGTGTGCTTAGTTACTTGACTTTCAGAATGCATTAACTCTTGTAACTCTATTTCCTGCACAAGAAGGAAAGGATGATATTTTTGTTTGAGGAGTTCCATAGTACGTTGCTGAAATTTTAGCATATGGAACTGACAATTTACTACTCTGACAGCAACAATAGCAGAGGTGTATACTTTTTTACCCCATCTGTCTAGTGCTCTGGAATCCCTATCTGAGGGGGTGGGATTCTTAGCAGAAATTGCTTTAATTCCTTTAGACCCTTGAGAAATAACCTCAGGGTCAGCAGTAGGATTTTTGAAAATAAATTTGTGCAAGTCAGGGACTCTAATACCTATCAGGTTTCCTGGGAGCACGAGGGAGGGTGTCAGGAATCAAACTAGATTCCATGAAAACGTCATCCACAACATCCAGGACAGGAGGAATGGCCAAGGGTCTGTGCCGTGGAAGATCGAAGAATTTCCTGAGTCTCTTTTTAGACTGAGGGTAGTCCTGACATTCTCATTGGAAATGTTCCCCTAAAGTATGAAGGGTTTCCTCAAAGGAAAAGTCCTCAGGTGGAGAGTCATCAGAATCCTGTTTAGATAAAACTACTGGGGACAGATCTCTTTTTCTTTAGGAAGGGGTAGCTTGGCTTCTCCTGATCAGCATTATAAGGTTTTCCGCCATTTTAAGCATTTGAGACTGAAGCAGGGAAGCAGGTGCCTGAGATTGGGTCACCGGTTTCTTGGGCATGGTTCATACCCTGGGCGTTAGAAACTTGGTAGTTTTTGAAAGAACGGTAGAAGCGAAAGAAGTCATCGGTTTGTCCTAAAAATCAGTAATGCAAAGTACTTCCTCAGAAGCCGGTGCCTGCTCAGCGGCTTCGGACCCATCCAAGGTAGAGACAGCCACAGGATCCTTAGTCGAAGAGTTTTGCGGCATACCGGACTCCGAAAGGGTTTCGGTAGCGGCCTGCAAATCCACAGTAGCAGGCATCAGGGGCTGCGAAAGTGCCTCACTGAGGACCGGAGAACTGACGACTAGCTTAACAGAAGTGTCATTGGTAGATTTGGACCTGTGCAGTCTGTCGCTGTCTTTATCCTTACTTTTTTTGGAAGATCTGCTGTCGGATGACTTATTGAAGCCATATCAGAATTCAAGGACTGTGAGAGAAAATATCAAGCTACAATAAGGGCTCGATGACGTATAGTTTTGTGGAGACAGCACTCTCCTCGCCTCGAAAGCCTCCCTCCCCTAATCCGATAACACGCCCAGCTCCAAAGAGCCAGAGGGCATCCCTGAAACCAAGGGGGTTGGCTCCATGAATGATGTAGGAACCAAGCTCACCCGCACCGAAGCCCCGAGAGGCAAGTTTGGATCAGATAAACATCTGATCCGACTCTCCTCCCCGGACCCGACTGGAAAGGTCGGCTCCTAGACTCCAAGTTCAGAAAGAACTGAGGATGTCAGAGCAGAAGATGTCGGGCCCAAAGATCCTGGAATAGGTCTTGGCACTGACAGTTCCACTACGATAGGTCCCAGGCATTCCTTCTCCGTGATTCCAGGTCAGCTCGGAGGGGGATTTGATGTCAAAGGGGAGGTCCTGGTCGGTTCCGAATCCCTCAGGGTTGGAGCCAATAGCAGTTTGGCCAGCGCTGGTCTCCTTAAGAGTGTGCACACCACCTGATCCATGTCATCATCAGAAAGACTCCGGGAGGACAAAGAGGATGGGCAGGAGATGCAAAAGGCTGTAGTACAGTTGATCTTAAGGTGGGGGAGACCGGTACCAATTCCCGGGACCAGCTCCGTAATTCAAAGTCTACTGGCACCGATACTGAAGGAGCCAATGAAGATTTTTCGGGACCAGCAATTTTTGGGTCCGGAGATGCAACTTTGGTCAGCTTTATTGTTGTCTCCGACTGGCCAGAGGAAGGAGATGACCTTTTCCCAGATTTGTCAGACTTGGATGAAGGGGATCTGGTTAATTTCGAAGTGCTCTGACATTCGTCTAATGCTTCAGTGAGAGGGGACCTCAGTAAACCTCTCAATATCAAATTTGTTCTTCCTTTCAAGCAGCACTCTAGAACTGAAAGAGTGGCAAACGGAACAGGATTCCTGCAGATGCAAAGATCCTAAACAGTACACACAAATAGTGTGTCCATCAGTGATGAACATTTTTTGGTTACACTTCAAACCCTCTGTGTTCAAAAAGTGTGTGTTTTTTTTAAGTTCCTTAGACATAATCAATATCCTAACAGATAACTAGTATAAAAAAGGTGTACAAACTACTCAACAGTCTAGTAGACAAAACAAAGCTATCACTATACTATACATATATATATATATATATATATATATACATATATATTATACAAAACTTTTTTTTTTTTTTAAACAGGCACAAGGAGAAATAACAATAACAATCACAAAAGGAGGAAGGGAAAGGGGAGGCAGTTCTCTAGCTAAAACAAAGCTGCCTAGTCAAGGGAAGGAAAAAGAAGAAAGATAGCTCTCTAACTTAAACGGGCAACAGCAACCCTCAAACGAGCTGCCGGTTTAGGTTAGGAAGAAGACTTAGGAGCATTAATTATCTTTACAACACTCTCTAAATTAAATGTGTGTGTAAAAAAGCACAGTAAAGGATAAAAGGAAAGCCCTCTAACTAAAAACGGGCTATAAACACTAAATTTAAGCCAGGATAGGGAGTAACAAAGGCCTAGTGAAGGAAAATGATGGCCAGAACAAAGCAGAAGTGCAAACTCTCTAAAAAAACTAGATAACTACTAAAAAAATAATCGTTAACTTTTTAAACATCCAAAACACCAAGTATAGCAACAATATGCAAGAAAAAAATGTTAACTTATCCAGACCCAAATGGAAGCACCCAATCTGTTTAGCGGCAAATAAGATCTGGAAGTTTTCCTAGGGCATGATGGGATAGGAATACAGCCATGAGCCAGTGGAAGACCTCTAGCTTTTGTATACGACAGAGTCGGAACAGAGGATCAGCTCCGAACCCAACCAGTAAAGAATGAAGGCTAGATAGGACAACATCACATCTACTGTTTCACAACTATGCTTTAGAAGTATGAGTTAAGAGAAGGGGCAGAAAACAAAAGCATTCATAATTTAAGTTTTTAGTTTTAATTTCAGCTGCAAGTCATCTAAATAATTTGGAAATGAGTGCTGAAGCTTAGTCAGCTGTTTGCTTAGGAATAAACACAGGCCAAGCCAAATGCATAGATCTACCACCTTCAGTTTTATACCTTTTTTTTGAATTTATACTTCTTCCTTCACCTTCAGGAGTCTTGTCATCATCTTTACTTGGTGGTATGACGGTTTCATCCAGACCAAACAGTTTTTGGAGCCGTGCATAAACGTCAGAGCGGTTGTACACATGGAACTCAAAACCATTCACTGTTACATACAATCTTGTTTCTGCTTTGGGATCTAGAAAAATATGACAACAGTTAACTGCTAGCATTTATAATGAGTAAAATCTCAAGAAATAATTCTAAACGTAACTACTCCACAAAAATGTTCCTTTTTTTCTTATTAACCATTAATATGTTCATGTCCCTTTGTTAACTTTCATAATGAGTGATCTTTTAAGAAATAAGTAACAAAACAGATGGTGTTAATGACTTCTCAATTAACCCACATATGTCCATTCATTCTCCAAGGGATAGGCTTTTTTTTTTCTTTTTTAAAGTTTCTATCCACACTCACCACTTTCCAGGCAATACATAAAATGTCAATGTAAATGTTTGCCAGCACCTCTGCCTCCCTCATGATGGCTGTTTACCTGTAAGTAAGTCTGCCAGCACCTACCAAAACCTGGAAAAAAAAAACTCTCCCGGAGAACAGAGAGACCCAAGATACTGTATTCACTTCCAGCTTCATCAAGCAGTGCTTTTTTTATAGTTGTGTCTTTAGGTGGGAAGATATTATGAGAGAGCACGGTACTGCTGTAGTGGTATACATGATGTACAAGTTAAATGCATGCCTCTGTTGATAGCAGTAATAAAGTTTTAGGAGTTGTAAACATGTGTGGGGCGAGCGGAAGATTAGGGGAGAGGACTGCAGAGTTGCAATCACGTGTCACAATGATGCTGCTGTTGTGTCTTTTGGCTTTTCCCAGTTAGGGGTTGCCACAGCGGAACTCCGGTCCGCTAATGATTGGCAGTAGATTTTTACGTGCCGAGTTGCTGGCCCTGACGCACAACCTTCAACGAAGGTACGCCCATTCACGCATGTCTCCACACAGAAGACGCTTTAGCTGAGACTCGAACAGGACAACGTCTTACTGTGAGGCGACAACGCTACCGCAGCACCACCACTGCAGTCCCAATAATGAAACAAATATGATATGATTTTAAATGGCCATAATACCACATATCTAGATAATCTAAACAAATGTTTTAAGCTATCAAGCAAATATATGAACATGTATACAATGACATCTTAAGCAAATATCAATATACATATACATATATATATATATATATATATATATATACATATATATATATATCAATATATATATCAATATATATATATATATATGGAAACACTTTATAACCTCGAATTACTGAAATGTCGAATTTCAGTATCTCGAGACTATAAAGCCGAATGTTAAAAATAGCGAAGGGTCATAATCGCGAACTCGAATATATGTTGAATTCGCGGTTATGACCTTACCCTGCGTAATGTTTGGGATTGTGTTTTGATAGTGCGCGGTGCCATGTGTGGATGTAGGTGTTATGTCAGGTAAGTGTTTTCTAAGGGATTTGAGTGGGAGTTAGAGTGTGTGCGAGTGTGCTGATGTGTTTGATGTGTGTGTGAGGGGTCGGAGAATGTGCGTGTGTGAGTTGGCTTTTGTTTTGTGTTTGTGCGATCTCAGAATTAGTATAAATAAGTAGGGGGGTGTGGGGGGCGCAGTTGTGTATGTGTGTAATTTTGTTTGTTTATGTTGTGATGTGGGTGTTGTGGTGTATGTGTGGTATAGTGTGTGCATTTTTTTCGGTGTTGTGAATTTCGCGTTTTTTTTGTGTCGGTGTTTTGTGGATTCGGTTTTATAGTCTCCAGATACTGAAATTCGATATTTCAGTATTTCAAGGTTATAAAGTGAATATATATATAAATATATATATATATCTATATACTTCTTTATTTGACTAACCATTGACCTAACTCCCATTTGTTGCATGACACCATTTTGCCAAATGACTGAAATTTCATTTTAGCTGAAATTTCATTTCACTGACACAAAAATTATTTAGCAAAAAAAAATATGCCCCCTTCCCCCACTGTAGTGCGACCCTGGAGTTAGAATATATAGTTAGGGGTTGGGGGGGTCCCCCCCCTTTTTTTTTACTAAGCAATATTACATCAAAAGTTAACAATATCATATGAAATGAAGTGGGGACTGGGGGGCCCCCCCCCCCCACACCCCCAAGGGGCTATACCCCCTAACTATATTCCAGGTCGCACTACAGTGGGGAAGGGGCATATTCTATTTTCTTGCTAATAATACTTGTCAGTGAAATGAAGTGTCAGGCAAATTTGAAAATTTCAATCAAAAAATGGGGGCAAAATGAAAATAAAAGTCAAAAAAGAAGTAGACCCATATAGATATATATATATATATATATATATATATATAGATAAGAACACATATATATATATATATATATATATATATATATATATATATATATATATATATATATATATATAACACCATCAATCTGTTTCCAACACTTTTAACACAAACATTAGCCAATTCAACATCCCAGGAACAGAGGAAGCAAGAACCTCTGGGATAAGATGTCAATCCACAGATCACATGACAAGTGCACTTTCCCATTCATAATGCAATCTGAAAATTGTCAGTTCACTTACTGTCATGTCTCTAGGATATAAAAAGAAGCTAGCATCACCAGCACAAAAATGTGGCTACAAGGAGAGAAACTCTGCTAAGACAGTTCCCCATCAAGGATCAACTCCATGAACAGCTCTGTATTCTACTAAAAATAATTTCTATTTTGTATCATCCCCCATTGTGTTTGCATTGTTTTTTTAGGCATTTTATACTGACAGAAAAGCAGTTAATTTCTCCTGCATCAGAGGGGTGTGGATGGAGCACAGCATGCACTATTTGCCTGATGCTACCCTTGTGCCAGGCACACTTTTAGCTTACACCTGAAATGCTAGAAAAACCATAAATGAGACAGTTGATAAAGTATGTGTTACTTTCAGCAGTACTGTCTTATTACAAGCACTCCCATGTCAGCAGTTACCCCTCAATCTATTTTCATAAAACAGTTCTAATTGCCTGTAGTAGAGACATGAAAAACTATCAAGTGTTCTGATATTGCATTATCTTCCCATTAAACACTGCAGAAAATATTAACTCCATAAATGAAACAACTTAGTATGACATGAAATGATAAACACTCATCAATTTTTTTAGCTCAGTGAAAATGGGTGTTTTGTACTGGCAGAAAGTATACAGTAACCTGAAAACTGTCACATTCAAGTAAAAAAATCTGAAAATTGATCAAGCTACTCATGCCATATTGAAAAACATTTCATTCAAAAACTGCACCTTATTGGGTTAACAGAATAACAAGTCAGTAAGTAGAAATATTTCTCTCAAGTGTACACAGCTGGGGTACCAGATAAACTCAACCAACACCATACTACTGGTCATTATACCATGACCCCCCATTAATATTCCAAAACGTGCACGCTGATTGGCCAGCGTGCAAGTTGTAAATCAACTTATACTAATGGAAAAGTTCCGTCCCGGACTTTTCCATTAGTATAAGTCTCTTAAACACTGTCTCGCTATGTTAAAAGAGTTTAACATAGCGACACAGGTTTAAAAAAAGCAACGGAGATCTCCGTTGCTTTTTTAAAAGCTGTCTCGCTATGTTAAACTCCTTTAACATAGCGACACAGTGTGTAAAAAGCAACGAAGATCTTGCTTTCTCCGTTGCTTTTTAAACCTGTCTCGCTGTTAAATGGGTTTAACATAGCGAGACAGTTAAAATAAGCAACGGAGATCTCCGTTGCTTATTTTAAACTGTCTCGCTATGTTAAACCCATTTAACATAGCGAGACAGGTTTAAAATCAGCGGAAAGCAAGATCTCCGTTACCTTTTACTGTTTCGCTATGTTAAATGGGTTTAACATAGCGGGACAGCTTTAAAATAAGCAACGGGCTTATTTTAAAGCTGTCTCGCTATGGTAAACCCATTTAACATAGTGAAACAGTAAAAAGCAACGGAGATCTTGCTTTCTGTTGCTTTGGCCATAGCTCTGATGTACTGCGTGAGCGCAGTACATCAGAACTACGCGGCGCCGATACCAGACAGCCGCGGAAGGGCAGCAAAGAGGCATTATACAATGCCATTATTTAAGAAAAGTAATTATTTATTTTCTTAAATAATGTCATAGTATAGCAATAACCACTTCTGGGTGTGGTAATGCGGGATTTACCCACGGTTGTCTTTGTTTGGTCCTCGGGCCGCCCCGGGACCAAACCACGCCAACCATGGGTAAATCCCGCATTACCCACACCCAGGCGTGGGTTATTGCTATATTATCTCTACTATACAAGTCACTGGTGATGCTGCATCTATAGCGGACAGTTAGGTATTAGTAGCATGCCAGAAGGGTGACATCAGCCTAGTGATAGCCACCCAAGGGATGCAACAAAGACAAGTACAGATAAGCATATGAAAAATGCCTAAAAATGCCTGAACAGTTACCCACACACACACTCAAAGAAAATCAAGGAATAAAACATTAGTTTTAACTGCAGTTAACAAGCAATTAAGAGATGGGAGATGGCAGTCGTATCAAAAAATGACTGCAGTTATTTATTCCAGAATATGAGTACTTGTATCTTTACTACAAGTCACGTAAACAGTTCAAAAGTACAGTTTTGTACCTACCATAAATGTAGATGTCCGAACTGGATAGCATCTGCAGTCATAACAAATGGGTTGTCCTGTCGTCAGGCAGCCCTTCGGTCGGCCGGATTCCAAAGTCTGGGTCCGCTTCGCTGATGTCGCACTCACCCGACGTCATCTCTGCTGGTCTTCGGGTATAAAGGCATCAGCCGACGCCATTTTCTTCAGTGTTTCTTGCCCCAGATGCCAGTTGCCCTCTTGGCAGGCTAAATTTGGATAAATACCAATGTATGCAGGCAAGGTAGAAGGCAAATACAAAAAATAAGCATGTATGTACATATATACAAACAAATACAACATAAGAGACTCCCCCCCAGCTAGCTATTAGGGGTGTAAATACCCTAGGAGTACCACAGAGGGGAAGGAGGGTGGGTAATCCTGACTGCAGATGCTATCCAGTTCGGACATCTACATTTATGGTAGGTACAAAACTGTACTATGTCCTTCATGGATGCATCTGCAGTCATAACAAATGGGTAGAATACCATAGCTAAACTAGGGGTGGAGGAAGAAAAACAATTATGGTGAAGTAAGGATCCCTTGCAGTACAGCAGTGGCAAACCCTGCTCGGGATCTGGAATATAGAGGTAAATTGTAATGCTTGGCAAATGTATGCATGGAGGTCCAAGTAGCCGCCTCAATAATTGTTGGTTGCCACTCCCCGTAAGAAGGCTGTGGTAGTGGCTGTAGCTCTTGTTGAATGAGGTCTTATGTCCTGTGGCATTGGTTTTCCATGGTAGGAGTAACAGAATCTTATGCAATTTCCTAACCATTTGGAGATTGTTTGTTTGGAAATTGCTTTTCCTTCCCTTCCTGGTGCATAGGCCACTAACAGCTGGTCAGTTTTTCTGTTACTTTTGGTTCTGTCCAGGTAGTAGCGTAACTGTCTGTGTACATCCAAAGTATGCAGTAGCCTTTCCCCCCTGTTCTGTGGGTTTGGAAAGAAGGTAGGCAGGTGGATTGCCTGGTTTAGGGACACTCTGGATACCACCTTTGGCATAAATGTAGGATTAGTTCTCATGGAGACTCTATCTTGATGGAAGATCAGGAAGGGTTGTACTGCCATTAAGGCCTGGAGTTCTGAAACCCTTCTTGCTGAAGTAATTGCCAGAAGGAAAGCAGTTTTCCATGATAGGTGTTGCAAATCCGCTGTTCCTGCTGGTTCAAATGGTGGGAGAGTCAATTTTTCTAGTACAAATTTTAAGTCCCATGCTGGTAGTGGTGGTTTCCTAGGAGGTTTTACATTCTTGATCCCTCTGAGGAATTGCCTGAGTAGAGGGTGCGAGAAGACAGGTGGATCAAAGCTGTATTCTGCAGAAATAGCTGAAGCATGTATCTTGATGGAGGAATAGGACAGACCTGTGTGTAGAAGCTCTGCCAAGTATTCGAGGATGTTAGCAATGTCTATGTTTGACACATCTTTTCCTCTTTCAGCAGTCCAAGTGGCAAACCTTTTCCATTTTCCTGCATAGTTCCTTCTTGTTGAAGGTCTGCGGGCTTCAAGTATAATGTCTTTAACCCTTTGGGATAAGTCTGGGTTAGTTGCTCTTAAGTGATGTTCCAGGCAGTTAGTTGTAAGGTTTTTAGGTTTGGATGTAGGATGTTGTAGTTGTTCTGAGTTAACATCAAAGGCATCAGGGGTATTGACCACATTCTCCCCTGAGACATGCTCCTCAGCAAGGGATACCAGTGTTGTCTTGGCCAATTCGGAGCTATCAGAATTATCCTTGGTTGTTCCTCTTTGATTTTCAGAAGTACCTTGTGCATCAGAGGAAGAGGTGGGAATGCATATGCTGTCAGGCCTTTCCAACTGAAGGAAAGGGAGTCCACCTTCCATGCAAGAGGGTGACATGTCCTTGTGCAGAATCTCCTGAGCTGATGGTTAAGTGGGGATGTGAACAGGTCTATTTGTGGCATTCCCCATTTTCTTGTGATGGCCTTGAAGATGTCCGGGTGCAGCATCCATTCGTGGGCATCCGAGGTGGTTCTGCTTAACATATCTGCTAGTGTATTTTCTTTTCCTGGCACAAAGGTTGCCTGTAACTGGATGTTGTAGCTCAGAGCCATGTTCCAAAGGTCCAGAGTCATTCTGCATAGGGGGTAAGAGTGAGTGCCCCCTTGCTTGTTGATGTACCACATGACTGTGGTGTTGTCTGTCCTTATCAATAAATGACCTTCCTTGAGGAAAGGCTTGAATTTCTGGATTGCTAGTTGTACTGCCAGCATTTCTTTTTGGTTTATGTGCAGGTGCAGTTGGTCTGGGGTCCACAATCCTTGTATGCATTTGTCCAACATGTGTGCCCCCCAGCCTAGGTCGATGGTCTGGGTCGCTTTTCGGAAGGGTAAGCCTAGATTTGCCTGGCATGCTTGAGCCCACCATAGGAATTCTTTTTTCAGGCATGGGATTAGTGGAATTTCGGTTTCTAAGCTGTGTCTGTGTTGAGACCATAAGTTTTTTAGGTACCACTGTAGCTTTCTCATATGCAGTCTGGCATGAGGAATCAGGATTATGCACGATGCCATGAATCCCAAGGCCTGCAATACTTTTCTTGCTGATAATTTGTTCTGCTTTGTTAATGCCAAGAAGTAAAGAGGAAGTTGTTCTTGTTTTTCTGCAGTCAGGAATGCCATTTGTTTTACTGTGTCCAATTCTGCACCCAAGAATGTTCTTGTCTGGGATGGGATCAGCCTTGACTTTTTTAAATTGACTGTGTATCCCAGAGCTTGTAGCAAGCAAATGACCCTTTGTAAATCTGTTGTCAGCTTGTCTTTGTTGTCCGCTTGTAGCAGGCAGTCGTCCAGGTATGGATAGATTTGGATTCCTTGGAGCCTGCAATGAGCGATTACTGATGCCAGGCATTTTGTGAATACTCTGGGCGCAGTAGATAAGCCAAAGGGCAATGCTGAGAATTGATAATGCTCTGATCCTGCAAGGAATCTGAGGTATCTTCTGCAAATTGGTCGTATGGGGACGCAGTTATGCCTCCTTGAGATCTAGAGTCACCAGCCAACACTCCTTGCCCAGCATGGGAAGAAGTTGCTGTAAGGTCAGCATTTTGAATTTTGGAACGATGATGTATGTGTTTAAGACGGACAGATCGAGAATGGGTCTCCAAGTTTTTCTTTTCTTGGGACTAGGAAGAGTCTGGAGTAAAATCCTTTGCCTTGTTGATTTACTGGTACTCTCCACAGCTCTCATGTTGGTTAGCTGAATTACCTGGTTTAGAGCTTCTGTTTTTGAGCTGGGGTAAGTTTGGCATTCCTCTTTTACTGGTAAGGTGTGGAAGTGGAACCTGTAGCCTTGGTCTATGGTTTTAGAATCCACTTGTCTTTTGTGATATAGTGCCAGTTTTGAAATAAAGGGCTAATTTTTTCAGCCTAAAGGTGCTGCTAATTGCTCTCTGGTAGGCGGTGTCAGGCCAAGTCACTGTGATTGTCCTGTTGTGGCAGTGGTTGTGCCAGTGCCTCGCTGGTTATTTCCTTGCCACTGTAGTCCTCGCCCTCTGTAGGCACTTCCTCTGGATTGGTTTCTGCCTCTAGCTGCCTATACCTGCCCCTTTGGGTCTTTGAGGAGTCTGGAAAGGACCAATTTTTGGCAGGCCAATTTCTTAAACCCGAGGGCTGAACCTGTAAGAAATCCTTAACTGTTTGTACAGATTTTGCCTTTTCTTCCATTTTCTTCATTACTTGTTGAGCAGCAAAAGACTGTCCTTATCCATAGGAGCATCTAACAGCTTTGCTTTTACATGATCCGGCAGGACCTGTTCTTTCAACCATGCATGCCTTCTTATCACTGTGCCAGTCATGGCTGATCTAAATGAAGCCTCCAGTGCATCATAGCCACATTTCAAAGAATGGTTACTAACCTGCTGTATGTTATTCACCATTTCTAAAACATATTTCTTATCTAAGGGTTCTTCCGAAGAAAGTTTCTTAGTCAACTGATCAAGCATAAATTCTTGGTATTGGATCATGTGAAACTGACAGTTTAAAGCTCTAGCTGAGAGAGTGGCAGATGTGTAAACTTTTTTGCCCCATCTGTCTAATGACCTGGCTTCCCTTTCAGAAGGGAGGGTTTTTTTAGTAGAGGTAGAAGCTACTGCCTTAGGCCCCTGGGCTATAGTCTCAGGATCTGTAAGTGGGGCCCTGAAAAGGTGGTGATGAGTGTTAGGTACCCTGTAAAATCTGTCAGGTTTGGCAGGGGCTGGTGGTAAGGTATCAGGAGCAGTACAAACATCATTAAATGCATCATCCACAACAGGCAAAACTGGAGGAATAGCTAAGGGCCTATGTTGTGGAAGGTGCAGAAAGGTTCTGAGCCTTTTTCTTGAGTCTGAGAAATCTTGTTCTTGCCATTGGAATTGTTCTCTCATGGCATGTAAGGTTTCCCCAAAAGAGAATTCCTCTGGAGGAGAGGCCGATGGAATGGATTCGTCAGCATCGGAGTCTTCATAGGTGGACAAAGGAGCCTCTGGCTGGTCTGTGGTGTCTGAGTCCTCCGAAGGATCATCAGAGCACTCCTGCTGGAGTGGCTCTATCCTAGGTCTCTTTTCTGGAGGCTGAGAGGCCATGTCTGGGTGTGATTGGGTTCCCCTAATTAAGGAAATCAAATCCTCTGCCAGGGTAAGCATTTGAGAGCTGGAAGGGTGTCTGTGTGAGGGGGCCTTAGCAGGAAGTGTTTTAACAGTTTTGGCTGCTTTGGCCCTGGCAAAGGCCTTGATAGACATGGCTGCAGGAGGCCTAGCAGCACCACGTGCTGGGGTAGAAACATCCAAAGGGATGGTGTCAGATAAATCACTAGAGGCCACAGTAGTAGGCAAGGTTTCAGAGGCCGATTCAACTAAAGTAGCAGGAGCCTCGGTAGTCATGGATTCGGCTGAGGATTGACGATTTTCGGGTTTGCTTATCCGTGGTTTCGCCGAAACGGACCGCGAGTGTCGGTCTTTTCTTTGGTTTTTATTATTTGGGTTGTCGGATGATCCGGCGTACGCAAAATCTGAGCCAAAAACTGTTCAGCAAACTCAACCGACGCCTAAGCTTGAAGGAAGAACAGGCTAAACAGGCAGCTACGTCGTGGTCTGGGCCTAAACAAGGTAGGCAGTAAGAGTGGAAATCTTTATGAGGTATTTGTTTCACAAGTTAAGCAATTATTTACTTTTTCTGACATCTAAAGAAGAAAGAAAAGTCCTCAACGGGGTACTTAGCTTTTGTAGAGTCTTCAGTAGTAGGAATCTAGGAATTCTATCTGACCGGACGGCACGCAACAGTCTGACAACGCTTCTGGCGCGGCGCGCAAGAAAGACTGAAGAAAGATGGCCGCGGATGCCTTTTTTACCCAAGACCAGCACCAGCAGAGATCGGGGGTGAAGCGACATCAGCAGAAGCCGACCCTAGACTTTGAACTGATCAAAGGCTGCCTGACGACAGGACAACCCATTTGTTATGACTGCAGATGCATCCATGAAGGACATCTTGGGGTGGTTATCAAATCCCATTCTGATACTCAAATTCTCCAGCAAGGGCTGGACCAAACAAATGCTTGGTGTATCAAACACAGGAATACCCTCAATACCAAGAAATGAGGCATAGTATCCTTTAGTAATTCTAGCATTACTGTTGCTTACCACATAGATAATATTC
Source organism: Protopterus annectens (assembly GCF_019279795.1). NCBI lineage: Eukaryota > Metazoa > Chordata > Ceratodontiformes > Protopteridae > Protopterus > Protopterus annectens. The sequence continues at coordinate 1,611,074,170 of NC_056728.1, forward strand.
CACTTAAATTTCCAGTCATCAGGGACTTTGATACGTACGTTGATAATGCACTTTCCTTTGACCAGCACATCTCTTTGGTGGTTAGAAAAATTTCTACCCCACACAACTTTAACTCCTTTGGACCTCGAGGAGATACTATGAAGGTTTACTCCCACTTTATTAAACTCTGATCAAACCCATCATTTAACATAATGCACTTCTTAGCATGGTCAGCCCTATAGAACCTAAACCAGCTTGAAAGACCTCAAGGTTTCCTCATGAAGGAGATCTCACATCTTTGTATCCTTAGTTACTCCAATAAACTAATTGTATCTGTCTAATCAGTGCCATACACACTCCTGAGGGGTGCCCTCCGCAGCTCCGCTTAGCCTTCCTTGCCATGAATGACCCAGCACTCTTTGAACTCCTTTACTTTAACAAACCAATAGAAATAGCAAACACCCACTTTAGAGACCTGAACCTTTAGTGCTGAATCACCACCTCCAGATGACATTACAGATACTTAACTCAACATACCCCAGTTTCTGGAATAGACTGGCTTTTCCCATCAAGCAGAGTACTTCCCTACCAATTTGTAAAATCGTTCTGGATGAGTGAATGGTCACAAATACTCACCAGGGATATCTGGAAAAAGTCTAAATAATGGGGGGCATTGCTAGTCTTCTATCAGTACTGGGTGTTGTGGTCAAGCTTCTTGAGGATCTCCTTGGCTAAAAGGTTAGTAAGAACCTGTGAACAAGTCTTATCGAGGCAGGGTTGATATCTCCAACTTTTCACTAACCCCACTTTGACTAATGTAGGCAGACAGAAAGACTGTCAAAAATTCTGAACCCAGAATTTCATCTACTTATTTTCTGGCAGTCTACTTTCACCAAACAGGCATTAAGAAAAAAATCTGTAATGACTTATAAAAAAATTCAGAATGTTCTTGTGATATGCTGTTCAAAGAGAAACGGGGCCTTTGTTCAGCAGGACAGGCTACAGAAGGTTACAGAGCTGGTCACTTTTTCTTTACTTGTCTGAGGCATGAGTGAAAAGAGACAGATCACCTTCACACACACTTCAAAAAAATAGATGCAAATTCTGTGATGGGAGATAAAGGGGTCAAAGCTTTGAAACTCAGCTCCTCTCCTCTCATTATTTGTAAACCTTTTTCAAACAAGCTATACACTCAAGAAAGGGCCCACCATATTGCTGAGGTAGTGGTAGAGTATTGTAAGACTGAAAGAGTGATGGGGCACCTGGGCTGACTAACTGTCAGTTTGAAAAATCTGGTCAGCAAAAGAGAAACTGCTACAAAAAGGTCTACATTTTTAAGTAGAAGGAGCTGTATTACTTAAATGTATACTCTACCTGGTGTTAGTTTTGGACATAATTTGGCAAGATTGCCAGCCAGCTTTAAGTTAGGGACCAAGCAGCTATACTCTCAGTGATTAATTAACTTGTCACTTTTGTAAAGTAATGAATTTACAAATTAGTAATAGCTTGACACGAAGTAGTAATGGACATGGGAAGCAGGCTTGTCAGCATCAACATCCCACATAAGGATATGAACATTTAGATACATGTTCCTGACTTGCATGGCAACAAGTCTATGAATGAAACCTGTCTTAAAGCCAACTCTTACCAGCCGTTTTAGTAACTTAAAATGGAAAGGCAAAGTTACTCCAATACCACAAGACCTACCACATGCCAATAGATATATAGTTTACTGAACACTTTAGCTTCAGTCTGTTCATTTAGAAAGCCTGTTTCAAAACCAAACTTTGGGATGTCAGTGAAAACCTAAAAGATCACAAAAACCGGGCTTAAGAAATGTGCATATACTCTATTTGTGCACAAAGAGATCAGTGTCACACAACTTGCCGGAAATACAAGTGTGAGCAGAGGTATCAAATTCACTGCATGACATTTTTGCACAAAAGCCTCAAACTTTAAATAGTTGTGTCAATATCAAGTACGTTTATTACTGTAAACCAATTATTCTACCCCATTTGTTATCCAAGTAAGCACACTACCTTGTAAGTGCCCCAAAGATGCACTACACTCCAGATCTCAAGTCCAGTTTAAAGTATTACAACACAAAAAAGTACAGTTGTGTACACTTACCATAAATGTAGATGTTCCAATGTATTCACTGTTGCAGGCATTACACTTGGGTTAGCCTGCCAGGGGTATCTCTCAGTTGGCCCGAATACCAGAGGCTTAGTATTTCTGCGCTGGTTGCTGTCGCACCAGGACAGACGTCAGGTTGACAGTGGTATAAAATCAGGCAGCCGACGCCATTACATCAGTTTATCTTGCCCCGAATGTCAGCAGCCCCCAAATAGGAGCTAGGTTACAGTGGAAGAACACTACAGTAGAAAGTAAATACCAAAATTTCCCTGTAAGGAGTGAGGAAGAGGGGGAGAGAGAGAGAGAAAGAAGGGGAATGGAGGGTGGGAAAAGTACAGTTGTGTAAACTTAACATAAATGTAGACATTTGAGTGTATTCACTGTTGCAGTCATTACATTTGGGTTATCTGCCTGCAGTTAGCCCTCAGCTGGCCTGAATATCAAAGTCGTGGGTCCTGCGTTGGATGCTATCTCTTCTTCCATGACATCAGGTCGCCACAGGTATAAAGCATGCAGCTGATGCCATTACATCAGTTTTTCTTGCCCCAGATGTCAGGTGCCCCCATAATGGGAAGCAATTATATATAAGGTTACACCTCCAACAAAAAGCAAATACACCAGAAAGCTGAAATACACTAAACAAGAAGAAAGGTATAGCCAAGAGAAGTCAGAGGGAATGTGATCTGATCTCCTTGTGGGATAGGTTTTCCATGGTGCTTATAGCAGAACGAATGCAATGGCCTATCCGCTTAGAAATGGTTTGCTTTGAAATGGCCTACCCCTCTGCCCCTGCAGCAAAGGCAACTAGCAGCTGTTCAGTTGTTCTGAGAAGCTTAGTCATGTCCAAATAAAATCTAAGTTGTCTATGCACATCCAAAAAGTGCAGTATTCATTCTCCTTTGTTCTGTGGATTAGGAAAAAAAGGCTGACAAATGAATGGACTGATTAAGGGCCACACTGGATACCACCTTGGGCATAAAGAAAGGATTGGTCCTGAGGGACTCCCTGTCAGCAAGTAAGATAAGGGCTCCACTGCCATGAGGGCCTGTAATTTAGACACTCTTCTTGCTGAAGTGATGGCTAGAAGGAAGACTGTTTACCAAGAAAGGAATTACAACTCTGCAGCTGCAGCTGGCTCAAAAGGAGGTAGAGTGAGCTTTTCCAATACAAAGTTAAGGTCCCAGGCTGGAGTAGGGGCTCTCCTCGGTGGTCTTAAATTTTTAGCCCCTCTGAGGAATCGTTTCAGCAGGGGGTGAAAGAAGAGGGGTGGCTCAGTATTATAATGTGCTGAAATGGCTGAGGCATGAATTTTAATTGATGAGAAGGAACGGCCCTTGTGGAGCATCTCTGTTGAGTACTGAAGAATATGAGGTAAGCTGGGCACTGTTGTGCCTACCCCCTGAGTCTGGCTCCAGGAACAGTATCTTTTCCACTTATCAGCATAGGATTTTCTAGTACTAGGCCTCCTTGCCTCCAGAATGACATCTAGCACCTGCTTACAGAGGGATGCTATTGGAGAGCTCAGGGAATTAGCCAGGCTGCAAGGTTTACGGTTTGAAGCTGCGGGTGCAGAATCTGGCCCTCCTGCTGGGATAGCAGGGAAGGGGTCTGTGGCAGGTGCCATGGTTCCAGCAGTGACATACTGCACAAGAGGGGGTACCAGTGCTGGCAAGGCCAGTCTGGTGCAATAAGAACTGTCCCTGGTTTGTCCTGTTTGATCTTTAGCAGAACCTTCAAGAGTAGAGGCAGAGGGGGAAAGGCATAAACAGAGAGGCTTTCCCAGGTAAAGGACAGGGCCATCCACTTTCCAAGCTTGACTGTGGGAAGTCCTTGTGCAGAATATTTTCAACTGGTAGTTCTGGGGGGAGGCAAACAGGTCCATCTCTGGAGTCCCCCATTTGTTCAAGAGGTTGAATATTTTTGGTTCCAGTTTCCATTCGTGTGGGTCCATGAGATTTCTGCTTAGGTCGTCTGACAGTGAAGTTAGCTTGCCTGGCAGGAATTGAGCTTGTAATTACACTTGGTAGCTCAAGGCTGTGTTCCACTGAGCCATGGCTAGTCTGCAGAGAGGGTACGAATGGGTTCCCTACTGCTTGTTTATCTACCACATAACTGTGGTGTTGTCTGTCTTTACCAATAATCATCCTGGAAGGACGTGGTCTTTGAAGGTTGTCAGGGAATTCTGTACAGCTAACATTTCTTTTTGGTTGATATGCAGGTGCATCTGACTCTGGTTCCATTTGCCCTGAGTGCACCGCCCTGCCAAGTGAGCCCCCCCCATGCACAGTCTGATGTGTCTGTAGTCAGGGTTTGGGTGGCAAGAGGTAGATTGAAAGAGAGCCCCTTGTTGAGGTGGCAGGCCTTTGCCCACCAAAGGAACTCTGTCTTTATACAAGGAATGAAAGGAATCATTGATTCCAGGTCCTGAGAATGTTGACACCATAGGCTTTTTAGATACTACTGTAGTTTCCTCATATGCGGTCTTGCACATGGAATTAGTAGAATGCAAGAGGCCATGAACCCCGGGGCTTGCAGGATTTTCCTTGCTGAAAGCTGGGTCTTTGTGGCCAGTAGCTTGAAGTAGGCTGTCAAATAAACTTGTTTCTCTTGCGTGACGTAAGCCATCTGGAAAGTTGTGTTCAAGCTTGCTCCCAGGAATACAATCTGTTGGCAGGGTACTAGATGAGATTTCTTTTCGTTTAAGGTATACACAGCAAGGTTAGAAGTTTCTTTACAAATGCCATAAGTTTTATTAGCATGTCCTGGCTTTCTGCCAGAGTCAGACAAACGTCTGGGTATGGGTATATTTGAATATTTCTCTGCCTGCAAAATGCAATGTCTGGAGCTAGACACTTTGTAAATACCTTGGGTGCAGTAGATAAGCCAAAGGGAAGTGCAGAAAACTGATAGTGCATGGAGCCTGCCCTGAAGCGTACGTATTTCCTGCAAGATTCCCTTATTGGAATGTGCAGGTAAGCTTCCTTTAAGTCTAAGGTTGCCAACAGGCATCTTTACCTAGCATAGGAAGCAGCTGTTGAAGTGTTAGCATTTTGAATTTTGGGATTACCGAAAAGGTGTTCAGAATAGAGAGGTCCAGGATAGGACGCCAGGAGCTGTCTTTTCTGGGTACCAGGAAAAGTCTTGAGTAAAAACCTTGTCCCTTTCTTCTGCTGGGACAGGTTGAATTGCCCTGATACTTAGAAGAGAGAGAATCTGCTGTTGAGCCTCTGCCCACTGATTTGGGGGTAGGTCTGGCCAACCGTTTGGGGTTGGTAAGATGTGAAAGTGGAATCTGTATCCTTGGAAAACTATATTTAAAACTCATTTGTCCTGGGTAATGAGTTCCCAGTTTTTTGCATGCAAGGCGATCTTTTGCCCTAAGGGAGCAGGCAGTTGAGCAGGGCTTGGAAGGTTTAAGGTTAAGTCATTGTGACATTTTTCCATAGAGGGGTGTCTTACTACTTCCAGCTTTGGAAATGGGAGCCCCCCACTGCTTAGGCCTGTGTGTAGCCTGAGACTATAGCCTAGGTGGTCTGCTGTTCCTGGGTTTGGACTGAGAAGACCTGGAAGAGACTGGAAAGGACCAATTCTTAGAAGGCCAATGCCTACTAAATCTGAGAAGCTGTACTTGCAGGGAATCTTTAACATTTTGCATATATTTAGCTTTTTCCTCCATCTTTTAAGGACTTCCCTCTGCTTTGCTGCCAAACAAGCGGTCTTGGTTTAAGGGAGCGTCAAGTAATTTAGCTTTAACGTGATCTGGCAAGTTTTGCTCCTTAAGCCCAGCATGCCTTCTAAGTACAGACCCAGTGACAGCAGCCCTGCAAGATGCCTCTGAAGAGTCAAAACCACATTGCAAAGTATGTTCAGCAAAATGCACTAAATCTTGTAATGCTTTATGTTCAGCAGAGTCAGGAATCAACATACTTTTCTGTTTAGGTAGTCCCATAATATGCTGCTGATACTTCAACATATGAAACTGGCAATTTAAGGCTCTAATGGCCAACGTAGCAGAAGTGTATACCTTCTTACCCCATCTGTCCAAGGCCCTGGAATCTCTATCAGAGGGGGTAGGGTTTTTGGCAGCAGTAGCCTTAATGCCTTTTGGTCCTTGGGAAATGGTCTCTGGATCTGCAGTAGGATTATTGAAGAAGAACTTGTGAGACTCAGGTACTCTAACACCTGTCAGGTTTTCTGGGAGCTGGAGGTAAAGTGTCTGGGGCCAGGCTAGACTCCAAGAAGGCATAATGTACAATGTCCAGAACAGGAGGGATAGCTAAAGGCCTGTGTTGAGGGAGGAGTAAGAATTCCCTAAGCCTCTTTTTGGAGTCAGAGTAATCCTGGCCTTCCCAGTGGAAATGCTCCCTAAGAGAGTGCAAGGTTTCACCAAAAGAAAAATCTTCTGGAGGGGAAGCAGAGGGAATGGAATCCTCTGCATTAGAATCCTCAAAGGTAGATAATGGCAAATCCTGATAATCAGAAGGAAAATCAGTTGTAGGTCTCTTAGATGGGGAAGGCTGGCTTCCCCTAATTATAGTAATACAGTCTTCAGCCATTCTAAGCATTTTTTTAGGCGTATGGGCCTGACCATGCGGTTTGGACGTCTGTTTTCTAAGCGTTGGTGGAGTTTTAGGCCTTGATGAAGAAGATGGCGTCTGTTTAAAATGTAAATCTGTAGGCCTGAATGCACCCTCAGAAGCCGGTGCCTGCACAGTGGCTCCAGACCCACCCAAGGTAGAGACATCCATAGGTTCCATAGTCAAAGAAGCATCTCACGGCATACCGGACTCCGAATGGGTCTCAGTAGAGGCCTGCGAATCAAAAGGAGTGTGCATCAGGGGCTGCGAAAGTGCACAAGTACCGGCAAACTGGCGCCTAGCTTAACAGAAACGTCGTTGGCAGTTTTGGACCTATGCGGTCTCTGTCTTTATCTTTACGTTTTTTCGGAATATCGGTAGTCGGATGGCTTACCGAAGCCATTTCTAGATAATTAAACAAAGTACCAAAATAATTTGCTGCAAAAATAGACAGACGATGAATAGTTTGGGGGTTGAATAAGGCACAAAACTGACAGCGAGGGACGTCGTGGTCTGGGCCTAAGTTAGGAATGCAGTAAAAATGAAAACCTTTATGAGGTATTTGCTTTCCACAGGTAAGACTATTGTTAACTTTTACTGACATCGGTGGTGGTGCTGCAGTAGCATTGTCGCCTCACAGTAAGATGTTGTCCTGTTCAATTCTCAGCTAGAGCGTCTTCTGTGAGGAGACGTGCATGAATGGGCGTACCTTCGTTCAAGGTTGTGCATCTGGGCCGGCAACTCTGCACGTAAAAAATCTACTGCCAATCATTAGCGGACCGGAGTTCCGCTGTGACGACCCTAACCAGGAAACGTCAAAAGACACAACTGACACTGGTTAAGAGCAAGAAAAAGGGTCCCCAACGGAGTACTTAGCTTTTTTCGAAGACGTCAGTTCTGAAACTCAAAAATGAAAATTTCAGGAGTTGGCCAACTGTCACTTGTGAAAGTACAGTTGTGTACATTTACCATGTAGTAGCTCGAGTGTATTCACTGTTGCAGTCATTACATTTGGGTAATCTGCTTGCAGGTTGCTCTCAGTCGGCTTGATGAACAAAGTCTTGGGTCCTGCGTCAGTTGCTGTCCCTTCTTCCATGACGTCAGGTCGTCAGGGGTATAAAACATGCAGCCGATGCCATTACATCAGTTTTTCTTGCCCCAGATGTCAGGTGCCCCCCCATATGGGGAGCAAAAAAAAAAAACAATATATATATATATATATATATATATATATATATATATATACATACAAAATAGAGGTATATGTTTTGCGTTTTTTAAACAAAAGCAAATACAATAAAAAGGCTTTTAATGATAGTATCAGAAATGAGAGGTATAGCTAGAAAAACACAGGGGGCTGGAGGGAGGGTAACCAGGACTGCAACAGTGAATACACTGGAACATCTACATTTATGGTAAGTGTACACAACTGTACTATGTTCATCATGTTTCACTGTTGCAGTCATTACATTTGGGTAGAATCCCAAAGCTATGGTTGGGAGGATGGATATATATATATATATAGAGCATTAGGAGCAGCTATAAGGCCCTGCAGGACAGCAGTGGCAAAGCCTGCTCTGGATTTAGAGAAGAGAGGTAAAAGGTAATGTTTGGTGAACGTAAGAACTGAGCTCCAGGTGGCAGCTTCTAGAATGTCTCTGGTAGGAACCCCTCTGAGAAAGGCTGCAGAAGTAGATGCAGCCCTGGTGGAATGACATCTGATCCCCTTGGGGACAGATTTACCATGGTGCATATAGCAGAAACGAATACAATGGCTTATCCATTTGGAAATAGTCTGCTTTGAAATAGCCTTTCCCTCTGTCCCTGCAGCAAATGCCACCAGTAATTGTTCATATTTTCTTAAAGATTTTGTCCTGTTTAAGTAGAATCTTAGTTGTCTGTGTACATCCAATGAATGCAGAATCCACTCACCCTTGTTCTGTGGATTTGGGAAGAAAGTTGGCAGATGAATGGTCTTGATTAAGGGCCACACTAGATACCACTTTAGGCATAAAGGATGGATTGGTCCTGAGAGCCACCCTGTCAGGGTAAAAAATAATGAAAGGCTCCACTGCCATAAGAGCCTGTAGTTCTGAAATCCTTCTAGCTGAAGTGACTGCTAAAAGAAAAGCTGTTTTCCAAGAGAGAAATTTTAGGTCCACAGTAGCAGCTGGCTCAAAAGGAGGTAGAGTGAGTTTTTCCAAAACAAAATTGAGGTCCCATGCAGGAGTTGGTGCTCTCCTGGGAGGTCTTACATTTTTGGCCCCTCTGAGGTACTGCTTTAGCAGAGGATGAGAAAAGAGGGGAGGCTCTGTGTTGTAATGAGCTGAAATGACAGAGGCATGGATTTTTATGGAAGAAAAAGAGAGGCCCTTATGAAGCATCTCAGTTAAGTATTGCATAATCAAGGAATATTGGGTATTGCTGTGCTTATTCCTTGTGCTTGGTTCCAGGCACATAATATTTTCCATTTGTCAGCATAAGACTTTCTAGTACTAGGCCTTCTAGCCTCCAAAATGACATCCATCACGGGTTTGCTGAGAGATGTAACTGGTGAAATTAGTGGATTAGCCATGCTGCAAGATTCAAAGTTTGGAGCAGAGTGTGCAGAATTTGATAGTTCTGCTGAGAAAGTATGTGAGGTGTTTGAGGCAGGTACCACGGAGGAAGGTGCGACATATTGCACAGGAGCGGGTACCAGTGTGCTAGCGAGGCCAGTCTGGAGCAATCAGAATCACTTTTGGCTTTTCCTGTTTGGCTTTTAGTAAGACCTTGGAGAGCAGAGGCAGAGGGGGAAAGGCATAGATTGATAGGTTTTTCCAGCGGAAAGATAGAGCATCCACTTTCCAAGCTTTTTTGTGATGAATTCATGTGCAGAATGTCTCTGATAGTTTTGGGGTGAGGCAAAAAGATCCATGTCTGGGCTACCCCATTTGCGTGTCAACATGCTGAAGATTTGTAGATCCAATTTCCATTTGCGTGGGTCCATGAGATTTCTGCTTAGTTCGTCTGCCAGAGTATTTTGCTTTCCTGGCAGGAATTGAGCTTGTAGATTATGTGATAAGTCAAAGCCGTGTTTCAAAATGCCATGGTTAGTCTGCAAAGGGGGTAGGGAATGTGTACCTCCCTGCTTGTTTATGTACCACATGACTGTGGTGTTGTCTGTCTTTATCAGTAGTTGTCCTGGATGAAGATAGTCCTTGAAGCCTGTCAGAGCATTCTGTACAGCTAGCATCTCTTTCTGCTTGATACGTAGGTGCATTTGATTTGGGCTCCATTGGCCCTGAATGCATCTCCCTTCCAGATGCGCCCCTCCAAGCATAGTCTGATGCATCTGTTGTCAAGGTTTGGGTGGCAGGGGGTGGAATGAATGACGGTCCCTTGTTTTGGTGGCAGGCCTCTGCCCACCATAGGAACTCTAGTTAAAGGCAAGGAATGATAGGAATCATTGTTTCCAGGCTGTGACAATGTTGACTCCATAAGGTTTTTAGGTACTATTGAAGTTTCCTCATATGCAGTCTTGCATATGGAATTAGAAGAATGCAGGAGGCCATGAACTCCAAGGCCTTCAGAATTTGTCTTGCAGATAGCTGGGTTTTTGTGGCCACCTGCTTGAAGTAAGTCATCAATTGAATTTGTTTTTCTGGCATAAGGTAAGTCAGTTGGGCAGATGTATTCAAGCTTGCACCCAGGAATGTAATTATTTGAGAGGGTACCAGTTGTGATTTCTTTTCATTTATGGTGCACCCTAGACAAGTTAGAAGCCTTTTTACAAACGCCAGACATTTTAGAAGAGTGTCCTTGCTTTCTGACTGAATTAGACAATCGTCCAGGTATGGATAAATTTGAATATTTCTTTGCCTGCAAAATGCAATTACTGGTGCCAGGCACTTTGTGAAGACCCTGGACGCAGTAGATAAGCCAAAGGGCAGTGCAGAGAACTGGTAATGCAAATAGCCTGCTTTGAAGCGGAGGTATCTTCTGCAAGATTCCCTGATTGGGATATGCAGATAAGCCTCTTAAGTCTACAGTTACCAACCAGGTATCTTTGCCTAGCATAGGTAGTAACTGTTGAAGAGTCAGCATCTTGAATTTTGGAATGTCCAGAAATGTCTTTAGAATGGATAAGTCCAGAATTGGACACCATGATTTGTCTTTTCTGGGTACCAGGAAAAGTCTTGAATAAAAACCTTGTCCTTTTCCTTTTCTGGTAGTGGTTGAATAGCCCCCATATTCACAAGGAACATAAATTGTTTCTGGGCCTCTGCCCAGTGATTTGGAGGCAGGTCTGGCCATCCATTTGGGACTGGCAACGTGTGGAGATGAAATCTGTATCCCTGGGATAATATATTTAAAACCCATTTGTCCTGGGTAATCTAGTTGCCAGTTTTGTGCATGAAGTGCCAGTTTCCCTCCCAAAGGGGCGGCCAAAATATAAGTGCTTGGTGATTGCAGTGGAAAGTCATTGAGACTGTTTACCATAGGGAGGTGCCTTGTTACTTCCAGGTTTGGAGGTGGAGGCACCCCATTGCTTTGTTCTAAAAGTTCCTTGTGACTGAAACCTGGAGCCTTTGGTATGTCTGGGTTTGACCTGAGCGGCTCTAGTGGGTACTGGAAAGGACCAATTCTTAGTAGGCCAGTGCCTACCGAACCTGGGTGGCTGCACTTGTAGGAAATCTTTCATAGTTTGCATAGATTTAGCTTGCATAGATGTAGCTTTATCTTCCATCTTTTTCAAAACTTCTTCAGCCTTATTACCAAATAGACTGTCCTGTTGTAAAGGAGCATCCAACAATTTTGCTTTAACATGGTCAGGCAGATTTTGCTCCTTGAGCCAAGTATGCCTTCTTATCACAGATCCAGTTACAGCAGCCCTGCAAGAGGCCTCCAAGGAATCAAAACCACATTGCAAAGTACGTTTCCCAACTTGTTCAGCTGAATGCAATAAATCCTCCAACTGTATTTTCCACACAGTCAGAAATAAACATCATTTTCTGTTTAAGTAAACCCATGACATGCTGTTGATATTTAAGCATATGAAATTGACAGTTTAAAGCCCTGATTGCCAAGGTTGCAGATGTGCAAGCCTTCTTACCCCATCTATCCAGCACCCTGGAATCTCTATCAGAAGGGGTTGGATTTTTTAGCACAAGAGGCCTTAACACCCTTGGGACCCTGAGAAATGGTTTCAGGGTCAGCAGTAGGGTTTTTAAAAAGGAATTTGTGGGAGTCAGGAACCCTGTAGTATCTGTCTGGCTTACTGGGAGCCGGAGGCTGGGAATCAGGAGTCATACTGGACTCTGAGAAAACATCATCAACAATGTCTAGAACAGGAGGCATAGCCAAAGGCCTATGCTGAGGAAGAAGAAGAAAATGCCTAAGTCTCTTTTTAGATTCTGAGAAATCCTGACTCTCTCAGTGAAAGTGTTCCCTTAAGGTATGCAAAGTTTCTCTAAAAGAAAAATCCTCTGGAGAAGAAGCAGAAGGGATGGAATCTTCTGTATCAGAGTCCTCATAAGTGGGAATAGATAATTCCTGATCAGAAGAGGAATCAGAAGAAATAGAAACCTGATCTGAAGATTCATAGTCAGTGCCTTGCCAAGGCCTCTTAGTATGAGGGGGATGGGTACCCCTGATCAAGGTAATTAAGTCCTCAGCTATTTTGATCATTTGTTTTTTAGGCATTGGGGCCTGTACAGGTGGCCCAAGCGTCAGTTTTTCAGACATAGTAGTAGTTTTTGGCCTTAGTTTTGAAGATGGCCTGCTCAGCGGCTCCGGACCCATCTAAGGTAGAGACATCCGCGGTTTCAATACTTAAAGTATCTCGCTGCATACCGGACTCCGAATGGGTCTCAGTAGAGTCCTGCGAATCAAAAGTAGCGGGTATCAGGGGCTGCGAAAGCACCTCACTCAGTACCAGCGAACCAGCGACTTGCTTAGGAGAAGCTTCGTCATCGGTTTTGGACCTCGACGGTCTGTCTCTTTTTCTTTGCGTTTTTTTTAGGTATTCCAGTAGTCTGATTGCTAACGGATGACATTTCTAGATAGTTAAATCTTGAGCCGAGGCAAAAATATACTGACGTTTAATAGTGCACTGATTAAATTTAGCACAAAACTGACAGCAAGGCACTTTGTGGTCAGGGCCTAGGCAAGGAATACAGTACAAATGAAAATCCTTCTGAGGTATTTGCTTCCCACAAGTAATACAATTATTAACTTTTACTGACATCAGTAAGGAGCAAGAAAAAGTTTCCCCAATGGGGTACTTAGCTTTTAGTAGAAGACATTGATTCTGAAACTCGAAAATGAAAATTTCAGGAGTTGGCTAACCGGCACTTGCAAACTGCTTCTGTTTCGGGCACCGCGTGGCAAGAAAGACTGATGTAATGGCATCGGTTGCATGTTTTATACCCCCTGACAACCTGATGTCATGGAAGAAGGGACAGCAACTGACGCAGTACCCAAGATTTTGTTAATCAGGCCGACTGAGGGCAACCTGCAAGCAGATTACCCAAATGTAATGACTGCGACAGTGAAACACAAAGAACATCTGCTTCTGCTTCGGGCACCACGTGGCATGAAAGACTGATGTAATGGCGTCAGCTGCATGTTTTATACCCCTGACAACCTGATGTCATGGAAGAAGAGAGAGCATCCAAAGCAGGAATCCAAGACACTGGTATTCAGGCTGGCTGAGGGCTACCTGCAGGCAGATAACCCAAATGTAATGAATACAACAGTGAAACATGAAGAACGTCATCTACATTTATGGTAAGTGTACGCAACTGTACTATGTTCTTCGTGTTTCATTGTTGCAGTCATCACACTTGGGTTGATTCCCAAAGCTGAAGACAAGGGTGGAGGCAGTCAAGAAGATGGGGGGATGGCTAGGATGCCCTGCAAGACTACGGTTGCAAAGCCTGCCCTGGATTTGGAGACTACAGACAGGTGGTAATGCTTGAAAGTAAAAACAGAAGTCCATGTTGCAGCCTCCAGGATGTCCTTGGTAGGGACCCCTCTGAGAAAAGCTGCAGAGGTGGAAGGTGCCCTGGTGGAATGCATTCTGACCCCCTTAGGGGGTGGTTTCTCATGGTGTTTGTAGCAGAAATGGATGCAGTGTGCTATCCATTTGGAGATTGTTTGGATATGGCATTGCCCTCTGCCCCTGCTGCAAAGATGACTAACAACTGGTCAGTTTTCCTAAAAGATTTAGACCTATCCAGGTAGAATCTGAGCTGTCTGTGCACATCTAGGGAATGCACAATACTTTCCCCCTTGTTTTGTGGGTTAGGGAAAAAGGTGGGCAAATTAATTGATTGGTTGAGAGCCACACTGTACACCACTTTAGGGATGAAAGTTGGGTTAGTCCTGAGGGAGACCCTGTCAACATGGAAAATGATGAAGGACTCTACAGCCATGAGAGCTTGTAGTTCTGAAACTCTTCTAGCTGAGGTGATGGCCAGAAGCAAGGCTGTTTTCCAAGAGAGGAATGTTAACTCTGCTGAAGCTGCAGGCTCAAAGAGGGGTAGTGAGAGCTTTTCCAACACAAGGTTAAGGTCCCAAGCTGGGGTAGGAGCTCTTCTGGGTGGCCTTAAATTGTTAGCCCCTCTTAGGAACTGTTTGATGAGAGGGTGAGAGAAGAGAGGTGGCTATGTGCTGTAATGAGCAGAGATGGCAGAGGCATGAATTTTAATAGAAGAGAAGGAAAGGCCCCTATGTAGTAGGTCTGCTAGGTAATCCAGGATAAGTGGTAGGGAGGGCTGTGCTGTTTTAGCTCCTTTAGCCTGGATCCAAGTGCAATACCTTTTCCACTTGTCAGCATAGGATTTCCCAGTGCTGGGGCGTCTGGCCTCATGTATAACATCCAAGGCTTGTTTGCTTAGGCTGGCAGCTGGAGGAGAGTTCAGGGAATAAGCCAGGCTGACAGGTTCACGGTCTGCAATTGTGGATGCATGAATTCTCCATTCTTCTGGGTCAGGAGTGTTTGGATCTGAGATAGGTGCCATAATGGCAGGGGTGACGGGCTGCGGAGCAGTGGGTACCAGTGCTGGTGTGGCCAGTCTGGAGCAATCAAGGTTGCCCTTGGTTTTTCCTCCCTTATTTTGAGCAGTACCCTTGAAATTAGAGGTAGAGGGGGAAATGCATAGATCAAGAGGTTTACCCAATGGAAAGATAGAGCATCCACTTTCCCGGCCTTGCTGTGAGGTTCCCTAGTGCAGAATTTGCTGAGCTGGTAATTTTTGTGGGAGGCAAAGAGGTCCACCTTCGGGGTGCCCCATTTCTGGATTACAAGGTTGAAGGTTCTGTGGTCTAGCTGCCACTCATGTGGGTCTAGCAGGTTTCTGCTTAAGTTGTCTGCCAGTGAGTTTTGGGAGCCTGGCAGGAATTGTGCTAGCAAGTAAATTTGCATGGCTGAAGCCGTGTGCCAAAGGTTCATGGCGAGCCTGCAGAGAAGATAAGAGTGAGTTCCTCCCTGCTTGTTGATATACCACATCACTGTGATGTTGTCTGTTTTGATCACTAGAGGCTCCAGGGAGGATAGGGGTCTGAAAGCTGTCAGAGCATGCTGGACAGCTAGTAACGCTTTTTGGTCGATGTGCAGATGTTATCCGATTTGGGCTCCAATGGCCCTGAATGCACCTGCCATCCAGGTGTGTACCCCAGGCATAATCTGATGCTTCTGTGGTTAGGTTCTGGGTGGCATGAGGTTGTGAGAAGGGAAGACCCTTGTTGTGGTTGCATGCTGCTGCCCACCAAAGAAAATCTTTCCTTAGAGAGGGTATTATAGGTATGATAGTTTCCAGGTCCTGAGAGTGTTGACACCAAAGGCTTTTTAGGTACCACTGTAGTTTCCTCATATGCAGTCTGGCATATGGAATGAGTAGAATGCAGGATACCATGAACCCTAGAGCTTGCAGGATTTTCCTTGCAGATAACTGGGTTCTGGTGGCTAGTTGAGAGAAGTAGCCTGTCAGGTAGGCTTGTTTTTCTGGAGTAAGGAATGCCATCTGGGAGGCTGTGTCCAGGCTTGCTCCCAGGAATACAATATTTTGAGTGGGGACTAGTTTGGATTTCTTTTCGTTTATAGTACAGTATACCCCAGGGAGGTCAGTAGGTCTTTTACAAAGGTCAGGTGCTGTAACAACTTTTCCTGAACGTCTACCTGAATCAGGCAGTCGTCTAAGTAGGGTAAATTTGAATATTCCTTTGTCTGCAAAAAGCAATGGCTGGAGCCAGGCATTTTGTGAAAACTCTGGGCACAGTGGATAAACCAAAGGGAAGCGCAGAGAACTGAAAGTGCATAGATCCTGCCCTGAAACGTAGATATTTCCTGCAAGAATCCCTGACTGGGATGTGTAGGTAGGCCTCTTGTAGGTTTAGGGTGGCTAATCAAGCATCCTTGGAAAGCATAGGAAGAGGCTGCTGGAGGGTGAGCATTTTGAATTTTGGTATCACCAGGAAGATGTTTAGAACTGATAGACTGAGAATTGGGCACCAGGTGCCCTCTTTTGTGGGTACAAGGAAAAGTCTGGAATAGAAACCCTGGCCTATCTGATCTGCAGGAACAGGCTGTATTTCCATCATGGAGAGCAGGGAATTTACAGTTTTTTTTTTTTACCTCTGCCCACTGGCTTGGAGAAAGATCTGCGAACCCTTTTGGGGTTGGTAGAGTGTGGAAATAAAATTTGTATCCCTGGGACACTATGTTGAGAACCCATCAGTCATTGGTAATAGAGGCCCAGTTTTTTGCATGGGAGGAAAGTTTTCCTCCTAGGGGCACAAGCAGGTGGGCAGAGGTAAGGGGTGGAGGTGTAAAGTCATTGTGAGTTATTTCCATAAGGGGGTGGCTTAGCACTCCCTGTTTTTGAAGTGGAGGAACTCCATTGCTTAGATCGCTGCATTCCCTGGGAGTGCTGTCTGGGGGGTCTGCATCCCCTAGGTCTTGTCTGAGCTGACCTGGAGGGGGCTGGAAAGGACCAGTGTTTGGAGTGGCAATGCCTACTGAACCTCGGAGGCTGGACCTGTAAGAAGTCTAACTGTCTGCATAGATTTAGCTTTTTCTTCCATCTTTTTTAAGACCTCTTCTGCCTTGGTGCCAAACAAAAGTACAGCTTTGTACCTACCATAAATGTAGATGTCCGAGAGACATGCAACTGCAGTCATAACATGTGGGTTGTCCTGCCTCAGGCAGCCCTCGGTCGGCCGGATTCCAAAGTCTGGTTCCGACGTCGGCTGATGTCACATTTCGGCTGGAGTACATAAGCATCAGCCGACGCCATTTTCTTCAGTGTTTCTTGCCCCAGATGCCAGGTGCCTCAAGGAAGGCTGTAATCAAATGGAAGACAAAACAGGATTCCAAACAAATACATGAGCAATAAAACAAATACACCATAACAGATATCCCCAGCTAAGAGAGAGGGGATAGGTGGACCCTAAGCATAGAGGGGTATGGAGGACTGCAGTTGCATGTCTCGGACATCTACATTTATGGTAGGTACAAAACTGTACTATATCCTTCAAGAATGCAACTGCAGTCATAACATGTGGGTAGAATACCATTAGCAGCTGGGGGGGAGGTATGCTCTAGGAGAGTGATGGTGTGGCAATCAAACCCTGCAGGACTGCCGAGCAAAGCCTGCTCTGGATCTGGAATATAGGGGAGACTGTAGTGTTTTGAGAATGTATGCACGGAGCTCCATGTAGCAGCTTCTAGAATGTCCTTTGTAGGCACCCTCTTAAAAATGCTGTAGAGGTGGCTGTAGCTCTGGTGGAATGTGGTCTGACATAGGCTGGAACAGTCTTTCCATGAAAGGAATAACAGAATCTGATGCAATGTCCAATCCATTTAGAAATAGTCTGTTTTGAAATTGCTTTTCCTTGGACTGCAGGGGCGTAGCTGTTCAGACTTCCTACTTGCCTTGGTTCTGTCCAGGTAGTACGAAGTTGTCTATGAATGCCCAAGGTATGTAAAAGCCTTTCCCCTTATTCTCAGGATTGGGGAAAAGCAGGCAGATGAATGGCTTGATTTAGAGAAACCCTAGATACCACCTTTGGCATAAAGGTAGGGTTGGTCCTTAATGAAACCCTGTCTCTGTGGAAAATAATAAAGGGTGGTATTGCCATTAGGGCCTGTAGTTCAAACCCTTCTTGCTGAGGTAATTGCCAACAGGAAAGCTGTTTTCCATGATAGAAATTGCAAGTCAACTGATGCTGCTGTCTCAAAAGGAGGTAGAGTCAGTTTTTCTAAGACAAAATTGAGGTCCCAGGCTGGCACTGGGGCCTTTCTTGGTGGCTTAATGTTCTTGATTCCCTGAGGAATTGTCTTAGTAAGGTGGAGAAAAACAGGAGGATCAGTGTTGTATCTAGCTGAAATGGCAGATGCATGTATTTTTATTGATGAATATGAGAGGCCACTCTAACATATCTGCCAAATATTTCAAGATAAGTGGGATGTTCAGTAATGATGCATCATGCCCTTTGCTGGTATTCTAATTGATGAATATTTTCCACTTGGCTAAGTAGACCTTTCTGGTGGACGGTCTTCGAGCCTCTGTTAGTATCCGCTGAACTTCCTTAGAGAGAGGTAAGTTGAATTTATTTATGGGATCTCCCAGGCTGTTAGCTGCAGAGTCTGAAGGTTTGGATGCAGTGTTCCGAAATTGTGCTGAGTCAAAAGTAGAGGCCACTGAGGGAGGGCCCACCTCCTGGTGTGACATATGCTCCGTAGTAGTGGGTACCAGTGTTGTCTTGGCCAGTCCGGAGCTATTATGATTCCCTTGGGCTTCTCTGCTTTGATCTTTAGTAATACTGAGGTCATCAGTGGCAGAGGTGGGAATGCATAGATTGCTAGGGAGCTCCAGTTGAATGAAAGAGCATCTATTTTCCAAGCCTTTGGATGGTATGTCCTTGTGCAAAATTTTGGTAGTAGATGATTGAGGTGAGAGGCAAATAGGTCCACTTCTGGCTTGCCCCATGTCGAAGTGAGTTGTCTGAAAGCCTTGGATGCAACCTCCACTCGTGTGGATCTGTGAAATTCCTGCTTAGGCTGTCCGCCAACACATTGTCTTTTCCTGGAACAAACTGTAACTGGATGTTTAGACTCAGTGATTTCTCCCAAAGCTGCATTGTCAGTCTGCAAAGGGGATAAGACTGAGTGCCCCCCTGTTTGTTTATGTACCACATCACAGTGGTGTTGTCTGTCCGTATCATTAAGTGACCTTGCTGGAGTTGGTTTTGAAAAGCCTCGATAGCATGCATTACTGCCAGCATTTCCTTTTAATTTATATGCAGATGTGTTTCCTTTGGAGACCATTGTCCTTGTATACATCTGCCTTCCATGTGCGCCCCCCATCCGAGGTCTGAAGTCTGTAGTCATGGTCTGTGTTATCTGTGGTTTTTGAATGACAAACCTGTGTTTTCCTTGCTCACGAAGCCCACCATAGGAATTCCTTTTGTAAGCATGGAATGAGTGGTATGATTGTCTCCAAGTTGTTGCTGTGCTGAGACCAAGCGCTTTTTAGGTACCATTGAAGCTTTCTCATGTGTAGTTTTGCTAATGGAACCAGTAGAATGCAGGATGCCATGTAACCCAACCAGGGCCTGTAGGAATCTCCTTGCAGTCATCTGGGTGAGTTTTGCTAAATCTTTGAAGTATTGAGTTAACTCTTGCTTGTCTTCTGTCAGGTAAGCCATTTGAGAGGCAGTGTCTAGTTTGGCTCCTAAGAAGATTATTTGCTGGGATGGCTGCAGTCTTGACTTTTGGAAGTTGACTGTGTATCCCAGAGCTTGAAATAATCGTATGACATATTCCAGATTTTTTGTCAACATCAGTTTGTCGAGGCAGTCCCAGGAATGCAGGTAAATTTGTATACCCTGGAGCCTGCAATGAGCAATTACTGAAGCCAGGCATTTTGTAAACACTCTGGGCGCCAGTAGATAAGCCAATGGCAATGCTGAGAATTGATAATGCTCTGGCCCTGCAAGAAATCTGAGGTATCTTCTGCAACTGTGTCTGATAGGGACATGCAGGTATGCCTCCTTGAGGTCCAGAATAATCAGCCACGACTCTTGCCCAGCATGGGAAGGAGTTGCTGCAGAGTCAGCATTTTGAACTTTGGTACTATGAAAAGGTGTTTAATGCGGACAAGTCCAGTATTGGTCTCCATTGAGTTTCTTTTCTTGGAACAAGGAACAGTCTTGAGTAAAATCCTGTTCTTGTTCTTGTTGTGGAACTCTTTCTATTGCTTTCATTTGAGCTAGCAGAGATTTGCTTGATAGCCTCTGCCCTTTGATGTTGTGGTAGATTTGGCATGCCTTGTTTTCTTGGTAGGGTATGAAAATGAAACCTGTACCCTCGGTCTATAATGTCCAAAATCCATTTGTCCTTTGTCAGTCTGTGCCAGTTTTCTGCAAACAGAGATAATTCCAGCCAAGGGAGCTTTTAGTTGTTCCCTGGTAGGCGGTGTAGTAGAGGAAAGTCATTGAGTTTGTGGTTGTTGGGCAGGAGAAACCCCGTCACTTCTTTGGTTTCCTGGCTGCCATTGGCGTCCCTGTAAGGGCCTCTGTATTGGCCTCTTCCTCGGCGCGTCTGTTCTTACCCTTTGAAACTTTTCTGGATTAGGAAAGGACCAGTTTTTTGAAGGCCAGTTCCTACTGAATCTGGGGGGTTGAACCTGGAGGAAATCCTTTACAGTTTGAACTGATTTTGCTTTTTCTTCAATGGTCTTTAGCACATCCTTAGCATTTGCACCAAAAAGCTTGTTCTTTTCCAAAGGTGCATCCAGAAGTTTTGCTTTTACATGATCTGGTAGAGGTTGATCTTTTAACCAAGCATGTCTTCGCATCACTGCCCGTCATAGCTGCCCTACATGAAGCTTCCAGTGCATCATATCCACACTGCAGGAAGTGATTTGCTTACTTGCTGAGTGTTATGTACAGCTTCCTGCAAAGTCTTCCTGTCTAAAGGATCAGGAGAAGCTAGTGTTTTTTGTAAATCTTCTAAGAGATAATCCTGATATTGGAACATATGAAAAAGGCAATTTAAAGCTCTCATAGATAAAGTAGTGGAAGTGTAAACCTTTTTACCCCATCTCTCTAAAGACCTTGCCTCCCTGTTGGAGGCAAAGGATTTTAGAGGTGGAGGCTGAAACTCCTTTAGGCCCCTGTGAAATAGTTTCCAAATCAACAGTATGGGCCCTGAATAAATGGGAATGAGTTTCTGGGACCCTGTAATACCTGTCTGGCTTGGCTGGTGCAGGAGAGAGAGTATCAGGGGTAGCACTAGAATCAGAATACAAATCATCCAGAACATCAAGTACAGGAGGAATAGCTAAGGGCCTGTGCTGAGGCTTCTTAAGGAAAGTCCGAATCAGAATATTCTTGGCCCTGCCACTTGAAATGTTCCCTCATGGTGTGCAGAACTTCAAAGGAAATATCCTCAGGAGGGGAGGCCGAAGGGATGGAATCTTCTGCATCGGAGTCCTCATAGGTCTGGAAGAGCTCTTCCTGGCTATCAGAGTGGACAGAGCCCTCAGAGTCTTCATCTGAAGGAGTAGGGTCAGAGGGTTCAACCTGGGGCCTTTTATCAGGAGGAGGCTGGGATGCTCTCTCTGGATGGGTCTGTGAACCTCTAATCATGGAAACTAAATCAGCAGCCATGGACAAAATTTGTGTCTCTGGAGAAGGCTGAGGTAAGGATCTTGAAGTAATATGCTTTGTTTTGCAGTGTGTGTAGGCCTTAATAGACATGGCCATAGGAGGCCTGGCAGCTCTGCAGGAGTGACCTTGTCTACAGCAATGGTCATTTCCTCTGTTTCTGGCGGAGGAAAATCTATAACTGGCGCCGGAGTAATGTCTGGAATCGAGGGTACTAGGGTCCGTGTCTTCGGTGGCGGTGGAGAGAGTGAGGGACCAGAGGGACCGAGGGAACCGGGCACCCGCGCTAGGTTTTGGCGGTAGGTCGTAGGGGGCCGAGTGATGGGTCCCAGTCTTTTCGCTTTTGGAGTTTGGAAGATCCGCGGCATGGTATAAAAAATTTATCGCGAAAAAGTCTTTCAGCGAACTCGCGCCCGCCTGAGAGGTGTGCTTGTTAGGCGGTACAGGCTACACAGGCTGAGCGTAGTGGTCTGGGCCCAGGCAAGGGAGGCAAAGAGTGGAAATCCTTATGAGGTATTTGTTTACCACAAAAAGACAACTGTTAACTTTTCAGTAATTTCTGACATGGCTCGGGTAAGAAAAGGTCGAATACAGGAGCTGACAGACCGGCACTTGCGAACTGCTTCTGGCAAGAAAGACTGGAGAAAAGGCGTGGCGCTGGCTGATATATACTCTCTCGCTCTGGCGGAGGAGAAATGCGACATCAGAACCAGACTTTGGAATCCGGCCGACCGAGGGCTGCCTGAGGCAGGACAACCCACATGTTATGACTGCAGTTGCATTCTTGAAGGACATCTGTCTTTATTCATTGATGCGTCCAATAGTTTAGATTTGACATGCTCTGGCAAGGTCTGTTCCTTAAGCCAAGCATGCCTTCTAAGTACAGAACCTGTGACTGCTATCCTGCAAGATGCTTTTAGGGCGCCAAAGTCACACTGCAGTGTGTCTAGTAACTTGGCTTGCAGAATGCATAAGCTCCTGTATTTCTTTAATTTCTGCACAAGCAGGAAAGGTAGATATTTTTTGCTTGAGGAGTTCCATGGTATGTGGCTGGTATTTCAGCATGTGGAACTGACAATTTAGTGCTCTAATGGCAAGAGTTGCAGAGGTGTATACTTTTTTACCCAATCTGTCTAAAGCTCGGAAATCCCTGTCAGAGGGGGTGGAATTTTTAGCTATGGTTGCATTTATTCCTTTAGGTCCTTGGGAGATGAACTCTGGGTCAGCAGTATGATTTTTGAAAATAAATTTGTGAGAGTCAGGGAGTCTGTAATACCGGTCAGGTTTCCTGGGAGCAGGAGGAAAGTACAGTTGTGTACACTTACCATAAATGTAGATGTTTGAGTGTATTCACTGTTGCAGTCATCACATTTGGGTTATCTGCCTGCAGGTAGCCCTCAGTCGGCCTGAATACAAGAGTCTTGGGATTTCTGCGTCGGATGTTGTCACTTCTTCCATGACGTCAGAACGTCATGGGTATAAAACATGCAGCAGACGTCATTACATCAGTTTTTCTTGCCCCAGATGTCAGGAGCCTCCTAAATAAGAAGCAATTACATGGTGTGGAACACCCCCAGCAAAAAGCAAATGCCAATGATATATAAGGTATGTCATACAAAAAGGATAGATAGAATTAAAGAGAAGTCAGGGGGGCTGGAGGGAGGGTAACCAGGACTGCAACAGTGAATGCACTCAAACATCTACATTTATGGTGAATGCACTCAAACATCTACATTTATGGTAAGTGTACACAACTGTACTATGTTCTTCATGTTTCAAGACACAACTGTACTATGTTCTTCATGTTTCAATGTTGCAGTCATCACATTTAGGTTGATTCCCAAAGCCTAGGATGGGTGGAGGCAGTCAAGAAGCATTAGGGCTGGCAAGCAGGCCCTGTAAGACTGCTAAAGCAAATCCAGCTCTGGATTTAAAAAACATAGGTAAGTGGTAATGCTTGGTGAAGGTGTGTACAGAGCTCCAGGTTGCAGCTTCCAGCATGTCCCTAGCAGGGACTCCCCTGGGAAATGTTGTAGAGGATGACGTAGCTCTAGTGGAATGTGTTCCGATCCCCTATGAGGCAGGTTTCCCATGATGCTTGCAGCAGAAATGGATGCAGTGTGCTATTCATGTAGTAATGGTTTGCCCTCTGTGCTGTAGCAAAACTGACTAGCAGCTGGTCAGATTTTCAGAAAGGTTTAGTCCTGTCCAGATAGAACCCAAGCTGCCTGTGCATGTCCAGGGAGTGCAGGATCCTTTCCCCTGTATTCGGAGGATTAGGGAAAAAGGTTGGCAAATGAATGGATTGGTTTAAAGCCACACTAGATACCACCTTTGGCATAAATGATGGGTTAGTCCTGAGGGAACCCTGTCCGCATGTAAGATAATGAAGGGTTCCACGGCCATAAGGGCCTGCAATTCAGACACTCTTCTTGCGGAAGTGATGGCTAGGAGTAAAGATGCTTTCCATGAGAGGAATGTTAACTCTGCTGAAGCAGCGGGTTCAAAGGGTGGAAGAGTGAGTTTTTTCCAATACAAAGTTAAGGTCCCAGGCTGGAGTGGGAGCTCTCCTGGGGGGTCTTAAATTTCTGTCTCCTCTCAAGAACAGTTTGACCAGAGGATGACAGAAGAGGGGTGGCTCAGTATTATAATGAGCTGAGAGGGCAGAGGCATGAATCTTAACTGAAGAGAAGGACAGGCCTTAGTGGAACATTTCTGTTAAGTAATCTAGTATATGAGGTAAGCTGGGCACGTGTCCATTCCTTGAGAAGGGCTCCAAGAACAGCATATTTTCCACTTTTCTGAATAGGATTTTCTAGTAGTAGGCCTTTTTTCCTCCAGGAAGACATCCAGCACCTGTTTACTGAGGGTTCAGGGGATGAACCAGGCTGCTAGGTTCAGGGTTTGTAACTGAGGATGCAAAATCTGACCCTCCTGCTGGGACAGCAGGGAGGGGGTCTGAGGCAGGTGGCAGTACTGTCAGACAACGCAAAGGCGGGTACCAGTGCTGGCATGGCAGGTCTGGTGCAATCAGGATTGTCCTTGGCTTGCCCTATTTGATCTTTAGTAGAACCTTCGAGAGGAGGGGCAGAGGGGGAAAGTCATAGATTGAGAGGTTTTCCCATGTAAAGGACAGAGCATCTGCTATTCATGCTTGGCTGTGGGGAGTTCTGGTGCAATATTTCCTCAACTGAAAGTTCTGAGGGGAAGCGAAGAGGTCCACCTCTGGTGCCCCCCCCCCCCACCTGTGGATCAGCAGCTTGAATGATTTGTCTTCCAGTTCCCACTTGTGCAGGTCCGTTAGATTTCTGCTTAAGTCTGCCAGTAAATTTAGTTTGCCTGGCAGGAATTCAGCTTGTAGGTGCACTTGGTTGCTCAAGGCTGTGCCCCACTGAGCCATAGCTAACCTGCAGAGTGGGTAGGAGTGGGTTCCTTCCTGCTTGTTTATGTACCACATAACTGTGGCATTGTCTGTCTATCAATAGTTGCTTTGGAAGAATAATGTGTTTGAGGGCTGTCAGAGCATTCTGTATGCTAACGTTTCTTTTTGATTGATATGCAGGTGCATTTGCTTTGGGCTCCATTTGCCTTGAATACCTTGTCCTGCCCATGTGAGCCCCCCATGCATAGTCTGATGAGTCTGTTGTTAGGGTTTGGGTGGCAGGGGGTAGAGTGAAAGGGAGTCCTTTGTTGTGGTAGCAGGCCTCTGTCCACCAAAGAAACTCTGCCCTTAGGCAAGGAATGATAGGAATCATTGTTTCCAGGTCCTGAGAAAGTTGACACCAGAGACTTTTTAAGTACCATTGAAGTTTCCTCATATGCAGTCCTACATATGGAATTAGTAGAATGCAAGAGGCGATGAACGCTAGGGCTTGCAGTATTTTTCTTACAGATAGCTGGGTTTTGGTGGCCAGTAGATTGAAGTAGTTTGTCAAATACATTTGTTTTTCTGGAATGAGGAATGCCATCTGGGAAGTTGTGTTCAAGCTTGCTCCCAGGAATACAATTTGTTGGCTGGGTGCCTGATGTGATTTGTTTTCGTTGATGGAGTACCCCAGTGAAGTTAGAAGTCTGTTTACAAATGTCAGGTGCTGGAGTAGCAATTCTTAATTGTCCGTCTGAATCAGGCAATCGTGCAAGTATGTATATATTTGAATTTTTCTCTGCCTGCAATATGCAATGGCTGGAGCTAGGCATTTTGTGAATACCCTGGGCACAGTAGATAAGCCAAAGGGAAGTGCAGAGAATTGATAATGCATAGAGCCTGCTCTGAAACATAGGTATTTCCAGCAGGATTCCCTTATAGGGATGTGCACATAAGCTTCTTTTAAGTTTAGGGTGGTTAGCCAGGAGTCCTTGGCTAGCACAGGAAGCAGCTGCTGGAAAGTAAGCATCTTGAACCTTGGAACCACCAGGAAGGTGTTGAGAAGAGACAGATCCAGGATAGAGCGCCAAGAGTTTTCTTTCCTAGGGACCAGAAACAGTCTGGAGTAAAAACCTTGTCCCCTTATGCTCTGCTGGGACAGGTCAAATAGCCTTGATACGGAGAAGAGAAAGTACTTGTTTTTGGGCCTCTGCCCACTGGTTTGGGGGGAGGTCTGGTCATCCGCTTGGGTTGGCAGTGAGTGGAAGTAGAATCTGTATCCCTGGGATACAATGTTCAAGACCCATCTATCCTGGTTGATGTACTCCCAGTTTTTTGCATGTAGGGCAGGTTTTCTTCCTAAGGGTGCAAGTACTTGGGCAAGGCTTGGAAGAATTAAGGATGAGTCATTGTGAGATTTTACCATAGGATGTTGACTTACTACTCCCTGTTTTAGAGGTGGGAGCACTCCATTGCTTAGAACTGTGCATACCCTGAGACTGTAATAGTGGTGGTATGCTGCCCCTGGGTTAGGACTGAAAAGCTCTGGGAGGGAATGGAAAGGACCAGTTTTTTGAAGGCCAATGCCTACTGAATCTAGGTGGCTGTACCTGTAGGAAATACTTAACAGTTTGCATAGATTTAGCTTTTTCCTCAATCTTTTTGAGGACGACTTCTGCTTTTTTGCCAAACGGGCATTTTTGATTTAGTGGTGCATCTAGTAATTTTGCTTTGACATAGTCTGGCAAGATATGTTCCTTAAGCCAAGCATGCCTTCTAAGAACAGGCCCAGTGACAGCAGCCCTGCAAGATGCTTCGAAGGCATCAAAACCACAATGCAATGTATGTTTTCCAACTTGGCTAGCAGAATGCATTAACTCTTGTAAATCTTTATGTTCTGCACAATCAGAAATCAACATTTTCTGTTTAATTAACTCCATAATATGTTGCTGATACTTTAACATATGAAACTGGCAATTTAAAGCCCTGATGGCAAGAGTAGCAGAGGTGTATATCTTCTTACCCCATCTATCTAAAGTCCTAGAGTCCCTGTCCGAAGGGGAAGGGCTTTTGGCTATTGTAGACTTAATGCCTTTAGGTCCCTGGGAAATGGTCTCTGGATCCACAGTAGGATTCTTAAAGAGAAATTTGTGGAAGTCCGGTACTCTGTAGTACCGGTCAGGTTTCCTGGCCGCTGGAGGCAAGGTATCAGGGGTAAAGCTGGATTCCAAGAAGACATCATCTACAATCTCCAGAACAGGGGGTATAGCTAGAGGCCTGTGCTGAGGCAAGTCTAAAAATTCTCTGAGCCTCTTTTTGGACTGTGGGTAGTCCTGGCATTCCCAGCTGAAATGCTCTCTTAAGGTATGCAATGTTTCACCAAATTAAAAGTCCTCTGGAGGGGAGGCAGAGGGGATGGAATCTTCTGAATCTAAATCCTCATAGGTAGATAAGGGAATGTCCTGGTAATCAGAGGGATCAGAGTCATCAGGCTCACGGTCTGTAGAATCAGAAGGAAAATCAAGCCTTTGTCTCATAGAGGGGGAAGGCTGACATCCCCTAATTAAATTTAGTAGGTCTTCAGCCATTCTAAGCATTTGTTTCCATGGCATAGAAGCTTGAGCATGCGCTTTGGTCATCGGTTTTCCAGGCGAAGTGCGAACTCTGGGCCTGAGAAACTCGGTAGTTTTAGTCAAAAACGAAGATGTTGGGTTAATACAAACATCAGAAGGTTGGAATACACCCTCAGAAGCTGGTGCCTGCACAGCGGCTCCAGACCCATCCAAGGTAAAGACATCCGCAGGTTCCAAAGTCGAAGAAGCAACTCGAGGCATACCGGACTCTGAAAGGGTCTCAGCATAGGCCTGTGAATCTGTAGAAGCGGGTATCAGGGGTAGCAAAGGCGCCTCACTGAGTACCAGCCTATGCAGTCTGTCTCTGTCTTTATCCTTACTTTTTTTGGAAGATCGGTAGTCAGACGGCTTATTGAAGCCATTTTGGAATACGGAGAACGAGAGCAAAATAATTTAGCGACAAAAATAACCCGACTAATAGTTTGGGCGTTGAACAAGACACAAAACCGACAGTGAGGAACATCGTGGTCTGGGCCTAAACAGATGGCGCAGTAAGAATGAAAATCTCTGTGAGGTATTTGCTTTCCACAGGCAAGACCATTATGAACTTTTTCTGACATCGGTTAGAGCAAGCAAAAAGGATCCCCAACGGGGTACTTATCTTTTACAAGACTTCAGGTCTGAAACTCGAAAACCGAAAATTTCAGGAGGCGGACGACCGGCACTTGCAAACTGCTTCTGCTTTGGACACTGCACGGCAAGAAAGACTGATGTAATGGCGTTGACTGCATGTTTTAAGAAGCGACAGCATCTGAAGCAGAAATCCCAAGACTCTGGTATTCAGGCAGACTGAAGGCTACCTGCAGGCAGATAACCCAAATGTGATGACTGCAACAGTGAAACAAGAAGAACATGGGTGTCAGGAGTCAAACTGGATTCCAGAAAGACATCATCCACAACATCCAAGACAAAAGGAATGGCTAAAGGTCTGTGTTTGTGATAAGTCTAAGAATTCCCTGGGTCTCTTTTTGGACTGAGGATAGTCCTGACATTCCCATTGGAAATGCTCCCTTAAAGTATGTAGGGTTTCACCAAATGAAAAATCCTCTGGAGAAGATGCAGAAGGAATGGATTCCCTCTGCATCTGAATCCTCATAAGCAGATAGGGGTTACATGTCTTCATATTCAGAAACCTCAGAGCCATCGGACTCCTGGTCAGATAAAACTGCTGGGGAAAAGCCTCTTTCTTTTGGAAGGGGTAGGCTGACTTCCCCTAATAAGCATGATAAGGTCTTCCACTGTTTTAAGCATTTGAGATTGAGGCATGGAAGCAGGTGCCTGAGCTGGGTCGTCATTTTTTTAGGCGTAGTTCATACCCTGGGCCTTAGAAACTGGGTAGTTTTAGAAAGAACTGAAGACGTGAAAGAAGTCATCAGTTTGTGTTGAGTATCGGTAGTGCGAAGAACTTCCTCGGAAGGTGGGCCTGCTCAGCAGTTCCAGACCCATCCAAGGTAGAGACATCTGCAGGATCCTTAGTCAAAGAAGAGCCTCACGGCATACCGGACTCCCAAAGGGTCTTGGTAGTGGCCTGCGAATCCACAGAAGCGGGCATCAGGGGCTGCGAAAGCGTCTCACTGAGGACCGGCAAACTGGCGACTAGCTTAACAGAAGTGTCGCCGGCAGTTTTGGACCTGTGCGGTCTGTCACTGTCGTTATCCTTACTATTTTTGGAAGAACAGTAGTCGGATGGCTTACCGAAGCCATTTTGGAATATGGAGATAGAGAGCGAAAATATTTAGCTACTATAAGGGCCTGACGCTGTATAGTTCTGACATTGAACAAAGCGCAAAAATGACAGCGAGGGATGTCGTGGTCTGGGCCTAAACAGGTGACGTAGTAAGAATGGAAGTCTCAGTGTGGTATTTGCTTTCCACAGGCGAGACAATTGTTAACTTTTTCTGACATCGGTTAGAGAAAGAAAAAAGAATCCCCGATGGGGTACTTAGCTTTAGAAGACTTCAACTTCAATTCGGAGATAAAACTCAGGTAGCAGCCTACCAGCACTCGTGCGAACTGCTTCTGCTTCGGGCTCCTCAGCAAGAAAGACTGATGTAATGGCGTTGGCTGCCTGATTTTATACCACTGACAACCGGACGTCAGTCCTGGAGCAACAGACGCAGAAACACTAAGCCTTTGGTATTCGGGCCGAATGAGGTCTACCCCCTGGCAGGATAATCCAAGTGTGATGACTGCAAAGTACAGTTGTGTACACTTACCATAAATGTAGACGTTCGATGGTATTCACTATTGCAGTCATTACATTTGGGTAATCTGCTGGCAGGTTGCCCTCAGTCAGCCTGAATAACAAAGTCTTGGGTCCTGCGTCGTTTGTTGTCTCCTCTTCCATGACGTCAGGTCGTCAGGGGTATAAAACATGCAGCCGATGCCATTTTATTCAGTTTTTCTTGCCCCAGATTTCAGGTGCCCCCCAAATGGAGAGCAAAATATATATAAATATATAAATACACTTTTAGAAACAAACTTTACCGTCAACTAAAAGCAAATACACCATAAGGGCTTTTGAGTACAGTGAAGGAAAGGAAAGGTATAGAAAAAGGGATGGCGGGTGGGTAACCTGGACTACAACAGTGAATACACTCAAAACATCTACATTTATGGTAAGTGTACACAACTGTACCATGTTCTTCATGTTTTACTGTTGCAGTCATTACATTTGGGTAGAATCCCAAAACTATGGATAGGCGGATGGAACTAAATAGCATTAGGAGCGGCTATAAGGCCCAGCAGAACTGCAGTGGCAAACCTGCCCTGGATTTAGAGAAGAGAGGCAAATGATAATGCTTTGTGAAGGTATGCACAGAGCTCCAAGTAGCAGCTTCTAGAATGTCTTTGGATGGAACTCCTCTGAGAAAGGCTGCTGAGGTAGAGGCAGCCCTGGTGGAGTGTGACCAGATTCCCTTGGGCACAGATTTCCCATTATGCAAGTAGCAGAAACGAATGCAGTGGCTTATCCACTTAGAAATAGTCTGCTTTGATATAGCCTTCCCCTCTGACCCTGAAGCAAATGCCACCAGTAGTTGCTCAGACTTTCTTAGAAATTTGGTCCTGTTTAAGTAGAATCTTAGGTGTCTGTGTACGTCCAATGAATGCAGAATCTGCTCCCCCTTGTTCTGCGGATTTGGGTAAAATGTTGGCAGGTGAATAGTTTGGTTAACAGCCACACTGGATACCACCTTATGCATAAAGAAAGGATTGGTCCTGAGGGACACCCTGTCCGGGTAAAATGTAATAAAAGGCTCCACAGCCATGAGAGCCTGTAGTTCTGAAACCCTTCTTGCTGAAGTGATTGCCAAAAGGAAAGCGGTTTTCCGAGATAAAATCTTTATATCTGCAGTAGCTGCTGGTTCAAAAAGAGGCAGGGAGAGTTTTTCCAGCACAAAATTGAGGTCCTATGCAGAAGTTGGTGATCTTCTGGGAGGCCTTAAATTTTTGGCCCCTCTAAGATACAGTTTTAGCAGAGGATGAGAAAAGATGGGAGGCTCCGTGTTGTAATGAGCCAAGATGGCAGAGGCATGGATTTTTACTGAAGAAAAAGATAGGCCCTTGTCAAGCATCTCAGTCAAGTATTGTAAAATCTGAAGGATATTTGGTTTTGCTGTGTCCGTTCCTTGTACTTGGTTCCAAGCACATAATCTCTTCCATTTATCAGCATAAGATTTTCTAGTACTTGGCCTTCTGGCTTCCAAAATGACATCCATCACAGATTTACTGAGAGGTGTTGTTTGAATAACTACATGATCAGCCATGCTGCAAGGTTCAGAGTTTGGAGCGGAGTGTGCAGAATCTGCTTGTTCTGCTGAGACAGTAGATGAGGCATTTGAGGCAAGTACCAAGGAGGGAGTTGAGACATATTCCTTAGAAAGTACAGTTTTGTACCTACCATAAATGTAGATGTTCAAGTGCTAATGCAGCTGCAGTAATCACATATGGGTTCTCTGCCGTCAGGCGGTCCCTCGGTCGGCCTAATTCCAAAGTCTAGGTCCAGCGTCGGTTGTTGTCGCTTTCTTTCCTGACGTCAGTGAGGCAGGGGTATACAAGACACAGCCGACGCCATTTTCTTCAGTCTTTCTTGCCCCAGATGTCAGGTGCCCCCAGAAGGAAGGCAATACATAAATTATATTTATATACATGAAATGCAATATAATCAAAAAACAGTAGCTGCAAGCAAATATATCATAGAAGGATAACCCCATCAGGTTGTATGAAGAGGGGTTAGGCCCTAGGCCTTTACCAAGAGGGGAAGGAGGGGGGGAAACCTGTACTGCAGCTGTATTAGCACTCGAACATCTACATTTATGGTAGGTACAAAACTGTACTATGTTCATCGTGCATACAGCTGCAGTAATCACATATGGGTAGAATCCCAAAGCTACGCACAGGGTGGTAGGCACTAGGTGGAACTGGGATGAGCCAGAATGCCCTGCAACACAGCAGTGGCAAAGCCTGCTCTAGTTTTGGAATATAAAGGCAGGTGGTAGTGTTTTGTGAAGGTATGCACAGAACTCCAAGTGGCTGCCTCCAAAATATCTTTGGTAGGAACTCCTCTGAGGAAGGCTGTAGAGGTAGCTGTGGCCCTGGTGGAGTGGGATCTGATGCCTATAGGGACAGATTTTCCATGATAGGAGTAACAAAAGCGTATGCAGTGGCCTATCCATTTTAAAATTGTCTGTTTGGTAACTGGCTTCCCTTGAGCTCCTACAGCATAGGACACAAAGAGTTGCTCTGATTCCTTGAAGGGCTTTGTTCTGTCCAAATAATAACGTAGCTGTCTATGGATGTCTAAGGAGTGTAGAAGCCTTTCCCCTTTGTTTTGAGGATTGGGGTAAAAGGTAAGTAAGTGTATGGCTTGATTTAAAGCTACCCTGGATACCACTTTAGGCATAAATGACGGGTTGGTTCGAAGGGAAACCCTATCCTGATGGAAGATGAGAAAGGGCTGCACAGCCATGAGGGCTTGTAGCTCCGATACTCTACGAGCTGAGGTAATGGCCAGAAGGAAAGCTGTTTTCCAGGACAAGTATTGCAAATCTGTTGAGGCAGCTGGTTCAAAGGGAGGCAATGTTAATTTTTCTAGAATGTAATTAAGATCCCAGGCTGGTATTGGTTGCTTCCTTGGTGGTCTTATATTCTTAGCCCCTCCGAGGAACTGTCTTAAGAGTGGGTGAGACAATAAGGGTGGATCCGTGTTGAATTCTGCAGAAATGGCTGAGGCATGGATTTTTATGGAGGAAAAAGAAAGTCCAGTGTTCAGCAGCTCAGCTAGATACTGTAATACCCGAGGCAAATTCAGCTTTTTAGGGTCCTGGCCTTTTTTCTCATTCCAAGAGCAAAACCGTTTCCATTTTGCAGAGTAAGCCTTTCAAGTAGATGGTCTTCTGGCCGCCAAAATAACATCCTGCACCTCTTTGGGGAATAGAGTCTGTTGTGGTGTTAAGAAATTTTCCATGAAGCGAGATTGAGTGTTTTCAGCTGACTGTGAAGAGTTTTGTAGCTGTGCTGAGTCAGCAGAAGAGGCATTAGAGGTAGGGGCCAGGGAGGAGTATGTGTTAGGCTCCTCAGTAGTGGGTACCAGTGTTGCCTTGGCCAGTCTGGAGCAATTAGTATCATCTTCGGTCTGTCTGCTCTTGCTTTCAAGAGCACCTTTGGCAGAAGAGGCAGAGGTGGGAAAGCGTAAACTGTCCATGCTGTCCAACTGAATGAAAGGGCGTCCACTCTCCAGGCCTTTGGAAGAAAGGCCCTTGAACAAAACTTTTCCAATTGATGGTTCCCGTGGGAGGCGAAGACATCTATGTCTGGCCTCCCCCACGCTTGGATTATCTTTGTAAACACTTGAGGATGCAACTTCCATTCGTGTGGATCTGTCATATTTCTGCTTAGATTGTCTGCCAGCGTGTTTTCCAAGCCTGGCAAGTACTGTGCTTGAAGTTCGATTTGCCATTCCAGAGCCAAGTTTCAAAGTGTCATGGCTAGTCTGCACAGGGGGTATGAATGTGTTCCTCCTTGCTTGTTTATGTACCACATTATTGTGGTGTTGTCTGTTCTTATCAATAATTGTCCTGGATGCAGGAGGTCCTTGAATGCTGTAATTGCATTTATCACTGCTAGCATTTCTTTTTGATTGATGTGAAGGTACTTTTCCTTTTGGGACCATTTGCCCTGAATGCAACTGTCTGTCATGTGCGCCCCCCAGGCGTAGTGAGGCATCTGTTGTGATGACTTGATTTTCTTGAGGCTTGTAGAATGGAAGACCTGTGTTTGTTTGACATGCTCGGGCCCACCATAGAAATTCCTTTTGCAAACATGGAATTATTGGTATTACTGCTTCCAAACTGTGGCTGTGTTGAGACCATAGGTTTTTTAGGTACCATTGAAGTTTCCTCATATGCAACTTTGCACATGGGATTAAAAGAATGCAAGATGCCATGAAGCCCAGAGCCTGCAGGATTTTCCTTGCAGTAAGCCTGGTTACAATTTGCTAGTGTTTTGAAGTACTGAGTTAGTTGCCCCTGTTTTTCTGGCGTAAGATAGGCCATCTGGGTGTTTGTGTCCAAGTTGGCACCCAGGAAAGTTATTTTCTGAGATGGTGTTAGCCTGGATTTCTCTTTGTTGATTGTGTATCCCAGAGAATTCAGTAACCGTGTTGCATAACCAGATGTTCCAGAAGTATATGCTTGCTGTCCGCTTGGATCAGGCAGTCGTCCAAATAAGGGTAAATTTGTATCCCTTGAAGTCTGCAGTAGGCAATTACTGATGCCAGGCATTTTGTGAATACTCTGGGCGCAGTAGATAAGCCAAAGGGCAATGCAGAGAATTGATAGTGTACTGAACCTGCAAGAAATCTGAGGTATCTTCTGCAGCTTTCTCTGATTGGGACATGCAGGTATGCCT
Organism: Protopterus annectens; assembly: GCF_019279795.1. Taxonomy (NCBI): domain Eukaryota; kingdom Metazoa; phylum Chordata; order Ceratodontiformes; family Protopteridae; genus Protopterus; species Protopterus annectens. The sequence continues at coordinate 1,611,108,423 of NC_056728.1, forward strand.
CCTTGAGGTCCAATGTTACCAGCCAAAACTCCTTGCCCAGCATGGGAAGAAGCTGCTGTAATGTGAGCATCTTGAATTTTGGTACGAGTAAGAATGTGTTCAGGATAGATAAGTCCAAAATGGGTCTCTAGTCGGTTCCTTTCCTTGGTACCAGAAATAGCCTGGAATAAAAACCTTGACCTTGTTCGTGAGTAGGTACCTCTTGAATAGCTTTCATGTCGATGAGCTTTGAAATTTGTAGTTGTGGCTCTGCCCTTTGATTGTGTGGCAGGTTTGGCATGCCTCTCATTTTTGGGAGAGTGTGAAAATGAAATCTGTAGCCTCTGTTTATAACGTCCATGATCCATTTGTCTGTTGTGACAATATGCCAATTTCTTGTAAATAATGCCAGCTTTCCTCCCAAGGGTGCTGCCAGCTGGTATTTGCTTGGCATGGAAAGGAGGAAGTCATTGGGTTTGTTTCCTGTATTGTTGTGCACTGTCCTCACCACCTCTTGCTGCTGGAGATTGCCATTGCCTGCCTCTATATGATCCTTGTGATTGCCCTCTGCCCCTAGTGCGTCTGTATCTACCTCTTTGGGGCGTGTCCGTGGCTGGAAAGGACCAGTTTTTAGAAGGCCAATTTCTGCTAAAACGTGGTGGTTGAACCTGTAGAAAAGCTTTGACTGTTTGCATAGATTTGGCTTTTTCTTCCATTTTCCGTAGCATCTCCTCAGCATTAGTACCAAATAGCACATCCTTTTGTAAAGGAGCATCCAATAGTTTAGCTTTCACATGATCAGGCAAGATTTGTTCCCTAAGCCATGCATGTCTACAAATGACTGATACTGTAACAGCAGCTCTACCTGAGGCCTCTAGGGCATCATAGCCACATTGTAAAGTGTGTTTACCCACTTGCTCTGCACTATGCATCATATCCTGCAACTCCTTCAAATCTGGTTGTTCAGGTTGAGACATTTTATTTCTTAATTGTGATAACAGAAACTGCTGATATTTAAGCATATGAAACTGACAATTTAAGGCCCTCATAGCTAGGGTGGCTGAGGTATATACCTTTTTTCCCCACCTTTCTAAGGATCTTGACTCTCTTTCTGAAGGAAGTGGATTCTTAGCAGTAGAGGCCTTCATTCCCTTGGGGCCTTGAGAAATGGTTTCAGGGTCAGCATTATGGCTTTTGTAAAGAAATTGGTGAGAGTTAGGAACCCTGTAGTACCTATCAGGCTTGACTGGGGCAGGAGGCAGTGAATCCGGATTAAGGCAAGCCTCCGAGTAAACATCATCAAGTACGTCCAATACAGGACGTATCGCCAGAGGTCTGTGCTAAGGTAACAAAAGAAATTCCCCAAGTCTTTTCTTGGAATCAGAAAAGTCTTGGCCTTCCCAATGGAAGTGTTCCCTCAAGGTGTGCAAGGTTTCCCCAAAAGAAAAATCCTCAGGAGGAGATATTGAAGGAATGGACTGCTCTGCGTCCGAGTCTTCAAATGGGGAGTAAGAGTGTTCCTCTACATCAGAATGTTCTGTAAAAATGGAGCCCTGATCAGAAGAGGGAGAATCCTCCTCCACTCTGGGTCTCTTGTCTGGAGGGGGTTGGGAACCCCTGATCAGAGTAATTAAATCTTTAGCCATTTTAAGCATCTGCTTTTTAGGCATTGGGCCTGGGAATGGGCCCTGTGCAACAGGCCTCTTGGGATGCCTGGCTGATTTGGACTTAGTAAAGGCCTTAATAAAAAAGGAAGATGAAGGTCTAAAGACACCATGGATGGAAGTGGACCTGTCCACATTAGGAGGCTCAACGCTCACAGTGGCTTCAGTGGTTGTAGTCTGGGTCTGGGCCGAGGAACCTGCGGTCTCGGTTACAGAAGACACCGCCAAAGACGTGTCATCGGTAGTCAGGGACTGCATAGGCATCTCGCTGAGAACCGGACCACGTGTAGCTGGTTTTGGCGTGGTGTCAGTGGGGACCACGGACCTCGCGTGTCGGTCCTTGTCCTTGCGTTATTTGGTCAAAACGGTAGTCGGAGTCTCCGACGACATTTTATAATCAAAAGCTGTACCAAAAAAGTGTTGGGTGAACTCCGCCCGACGCTTAATAGTGCATTTATTGAAAGTCGCGCAAAAGCGACAGCCCGAGACTTCGTGGTCTGGGCCTAAACAAGGTATGCAAAGGGAATGGAAATCCTTATGCAGTATTTGCTTCCCACAAGAAATACAATTTTTAACTTTTTCTGACATCGGTCTGAGGCAAGAAAAGTTTCCCCAATGGGGTACTTAGCTTTAATGAAGACTTCGGTTTCCAATTTTTTCATAAATTCAGGAGCTGGCCGACCGGCACTTGCGAACTGCTTCTGCTTTGGGCACCGTGCGGCAAAAAAGACTGAAGAAAATGGCGTCGGCTGTGTCTTATATACCCCTGCCTCACTGACGTCAGGAAAGAAAGTGACAACAACCGACGCCGGACCTAGACTTTGGAATTCGGCTGACCGAGGGACCGCCTGACGGCAGAGAACCCATATGTGATTACTGCAGCTGAATGCACGATGAACATTTGGGTACAAGTGCTGGCGAGGCCAGTCCCGATCATTTTTGGTTATTCCTGTCTGACCTTTAGTAAGACCTTGGAGAGAAGAGGCAGAGGGGGAAAGGCGTAGACTGATAGGTTTTTCCAACTGAAAGATAGGACGCAGGACCCAAAACTTTGTTATTCAGGCCGACTGAGGGCAACCTGCCAGCAGATTACCCAAATGTAATGACTGCAACAGTGAAACACGAAGAACATCTGGCAGTACAATGCAGTCCCTCCATATACAATAATATTACTCATCTAAGGATATCAAACACTAGATTTTTATTTCTAAACTGTAAAATTAAGCATACCTGAATAAACATTAAAAGATTACTGACCAAGACAGAAAGGGCTACACAAAAAATTCACCTTATTAAAAACCATTCAACTTTTGCAGAGCAAGTTTAAAATGTACTTCAGGAATTTTAGGATGCTCAGATCTGTCATACAATTGCATTAGAAGCATTGCCAAATCCAGCCTAGATCCTGCTGGCTGGGGGCTGCAATAACATTTATATTTTAATTTAAAAAAAAATTAAATTTAAGAGCATTCGTTCTTCAAGAGAATGAACGCCCTTTGACTTTTGCATCTGTACATGCAACGGACTCGCAAACTACCTGCTGTTGCTGCTTCTTTTCTGCGCCCATGGAATTTAAACATAATAAACATTTGTTACTGCCACCTCAGAGGATTATCAAGATTAAGCTGCTACTGAATGAATCTCTCAGTGCCACCTCAGAATTAAAGTACCGTGTGTGTGTGCGTATGTGTACATGTGTGTACGTCTAAAAAGCCCTATTTAGGGATAGCAGGTTAGTTAATTTGATCAGGCTCAAACCCGGTACCTTTATTTACAGGAGATGACAATGTGAATCCAATAAATCAAACTACCATAGCACTCTAAGCACGTTTTCAAGGGACTGAGCTTCACTTCATTTTGAAGGAATTATGAGCTTCAGTGCATTTTCAAGGAACTGTGAGCTTCAGGGAAAGAGAAGTTTGCTGCTGCTCATTCCAAGTTGGTTTTCAATGGACAACTATTTTGTTCAGCAAATGGTCACATCTGTTTGTGCTACAGAATATGAAAGCAGTATTAGTGGCATAACAGGTAGCATGCTTGCTTTTGATACAGAAGGCTATGGGTTCTACTCCCACATTCTTTTGATGGATTGCTGATACTGTGTTGTGCTTTAAGGGGTGGTGGGGGAGCTGCAGTCCTGAGTGTCCTCCTTTGGATGAGGTGTCTAGTAACTATGAACCTGTTGTCAGTTTGCCATCCATTCCATTACTGCAATATTACAGCTTATCATTTGTTTTAATGTAACCTTAACAGTTTATTCTTCAAGGGCAGCAGGCACTGAATTAGTAGATGAAACACTGAAATATAACGTTGTTTGCTAACAGCAACCTTTTCATTAGTTACACATCTCTTTAATGTGTAATTAAAGTACTCAAGACTTTTACTTCTGCAGAGATTGTGCATATTGGCTGATATGGAGTGGCCTTTTATGGTTGAAATGTTCTGCAATGGGCAGTTTTGTCATTATTACTTCATACGTTTTGTTTCTTTACTTGCTGGAAAAATGTTCAAAACTAAAAATTTACAATACACTCTAGTGGTGCTGTATTATAGAAGGTATATAATTTAATACAATCAGGATGGTGAATCAAAGAACGCATGCATGTCTACATGGTCCTAAAAATGTGTGCAAGTTGGCTATGGTTTGAAAAAAAGCCCAAATGTAAATAAACGATCTACCACTGGCCAGGTGCATGGTCTTTGAATGTGGGTTTCAATGCCATTTCAATAACGGAGTTTCTAGGGCAGTGAAGTTTACTGTTAACACCAAGTCTGTTTTCATTGCATGACTGTATTGCTTTGTTTAACAAACGTTAATCAGTGTTTGGGCTATAAAATTTTGAAATAAAAGTTTTAAATTAAATCCAAATATTCGTAATCATTGTAGACACACAGAAGAAAATAGTATGTGCATTTACAGGTTTTAACAGTGTTTACAGTAAATGGAGAGAAACAGTCAAGTAAAGGGACACTGTAATGGCTACAGGGGGTGGGGACGGGGGCTGCTGTTTGTGGAGGGGTGGGCCCTGAACCATTATCCTGTCTAGGGCCCCATTTGACCAAGATCTGGTTCTGATTAACTATTAAGTTCACTTACTTCACGACACAAGTCCACAACGAAAAAAATAGCTCCAAAACAAGTACTAAATGAACAAACAAACGAAAAATACAAAAGTGTTCTGATAAGGAATATGGTCTTACAACAAGAAACACCACAATTATGAAAAAACTCACCTACTTATAAATTCCTTTTAGTCTGAATTTTTGGAAAACCTCAGTCAGAAGTGGAATGAATACTTTATAATTCTAAAGTACAATAAAAACAATCATGCTTTGGACTTTTTGGCTTTCCCCACAATTTAATTCTAAAGTACAGTAAAAACAGTCATGCTTTGGACTTTCTGGCTCTCCCCACAATTTTTTTTTGTCTAGGATCGGGTCATTTTTGAAGGGGTTAGGGAATACTGAGTAAACAGAAAAATCTGGCCATGTTAGTTTTTAGCTGTAATGGAAAAAACACCCCATCTCTCTGGTTGCTATACAGATATGTATTGAACGCATAACATCAGCATCCAAGTGCATTACACACTGTATTAATACCTGGCACAAAATGTACAATTACCTACATCTAAGGTCCCGCAAATCTGCTTCTCACTTTACACTACTACACCAGCAATACTTATGGGAACTGCATAAGATATAACAGAGAACTCACTATTTGCAGATATGACCTAGAAACAGTGCCTTACTTTACTGGCTTATTCAAGGTTAAAGAGTATGCAAGCAACAGTACTAGGAGTTAAACTCGCATGCACAAGACATTATTACAGCTTACTGTCTTAAGCTACTATGCTATACTACTAAAAAGATGTCATAAAGCCAGGATTCAAAAAGAAATGAAATTACATTTGACATCATACAAAAACAATGCAGGCAAGTTGTACTTGCTTTGGTACCCTTAAAAGTCCTTAAAGGCAAACTTCATCTGGTACAGCCTTGTCATGCTATCTGGTGTATGAATTATACAACACATTTCACAAGCTTATTTTAGAAGGATTTAAGTCTAATGCTGCTTATGATCATCTGTTATTCACCTGCATTTACATTTTTTTGAGAAAGATGTATGCAGGGGCACTCGCTATTGATGTTCTGTGGAAAATAATTCTGAACGTATTTTTACAGTGCAAAAAATCTGGGCTAAAATAAATCTAACAATTAACTAATGCAGATCATATTATTATTTTAAAGTTTTCTTGTACATTAGTGACAATTTAAACAGCAAAACATATACTTTCAAAACCAACCTCTAACACCTGGGTCTAGTGAGCTTATCCAGTTAACAAATGGGTAAGGAACCTGTCCAAAAACAGATGGGACTAAATGGTAAAGTATCAGCTCAGCACTGCCATCTTAAAAATCCTTAAAGCTGTCCTTTGGGAGACAAATATACCATTTTTAAAAAGAAAATTGATTTTGTTAAAAGCTTACTCCCAATGCATTCTTAATTAAGTCCTAAAATAAAATACAAAGTCAAGAGAAAATTATTAAGTGTCTCAAAGTCTTTCACTTTATAACCACACGAGACATAAAAGACTGCTAATTATCAACTTCAGTGCTGTGATTCCCTTGTTAATTGGGCATAGGGGGTCAGACAATCAGAGTACATTTTACAGTCATAAAATCAGCACTAACAGCTTTGTAATTCTACTACACAGAAAGAAAAAAAAAATAATGATGAATATGTGCATTCAATTTAATGTGATCATTAAAAAGTCCAATTGCACCTAAACATTATTAATTAAAAGTATGAAGTACGCTCTGAAACAGTGCAAATCAAGAGCTCAGTAAAAACAAACAGTAAAACGCAACCGATGATCTCTCACCAAAAACTTTTGTCCTTACAAAAAGTGCACAATTAAATGTATTTTTTTATTAAATGAACAAAAATTAGAATATTAAGTATTGGAAAAGATCAGCAACCTAAACCATACACAACACATTGGGAATGCTACTGGATTAGCTCTAGAAGTAAACGTTTTGAAAGGCACTTGGAAATACTGGCAAAAAGAAACATCTTCAGCTATCAGGAAATAGAGGATGAGCTACAGTCTTTCTGTGAGGCTTGTAATCAGAAGAATGGAGAGAAGGTGTACAGTAATCTCTCCCACCATAACAGTAGAAAAACACCAGTGTTAACTCCCCTTGCAGTCCTGCACTGAAAAGAAAGAGGGCAAGTCTCTTCAATACAGCTTACAGGCTGACAGCTGGAGTGCCAGACTCGAAGTTGTCTGATCAGACGAGACTTCCAAAATCCACAGCTCCAGGAAATGTCTGGAGAAACAGTTTAAGGACTCTTGTCAATATAGCCAACAACTCTTGTGATGTGAAAGGCTAAAAAGTGTTGCCTGTTTCTATGACTCAAAACTAGACTCACAGTGCATCCCTGCAGAGGTGGCAGAAATGAGTGACAACCTACTTGTTTAGGCACTACATAACAGACGTACTTGTCAGACCGGATTAGAAGTGTCTCTTCGCAACCCTCATGGCAAGCATCACTGAACTTTACTTCAGTTGATTTAGGATGATCTGCCTCTCCAAGGGGTTCCTCTTCCCTTGAGAGGAGGTAGGCACCCCACCCCCAGCAGTGAAGAAGTTGCTGTCAATAGCCAAGACAAAAGCCAGCTCAATGGCTCAGAGGGATAAACCCAATAATATAACCCAGATATCCCAGGACTGCTTAGGTACTGCCAGCACTGCAGAAGTTGAGCAGGGAAGGTGGACTTTATGGGGCAGAGGAGGTGGTCTGACAGCAACAGTGGCACCTGGCAGTGGCCAAATACAGCAGCAAACAGTACATGAGCCAGTGGCGTGCACCTAGTCTGCCAAGCACATTATCACTGCAGCTGAATTCAGAGTGTGCTTGGAGGTATGCACACACCACTGGTCCAGCACTGCAAGCCTCATCTCCACAGCATGCAACCCAAATCAGCAGGGGAAGAGGTTAGGAAACATGCTGCAGGAATGGTTACTCATCTACTAGACGTCTCTTATCTCAACTTCTAGTCTTCTACAGAAAGGCTATGGTACAAGGAAAGAAGTGGTAGGCAGAGAAGGATGATAATCATAAGTACAGACTAGAAGAAGTTTTGTGCATGGTGGTGGGAGGGGGGAGTCTGCAAATTATCTGGCAAAAGAAAAGGAAGGCAGACTGACACTAATGGGGACTGTTCACCACTTCAAAGTTTGGCGAAACATGAATGACACCTTAAAATCATCTCTGAGAACACAATGACTCTAGCTACCGATACCCTCACAATCCACTACAACACCCACAACCTCAACAAATCTTTGAGATGGGCTCAGACAGGACTTCTCATGCATGCCACCCTCAAGGTGTGCAGTAATGAAAATCTACAAACAAAGGAATACTAACAAGACTTTTCTTCAGATACTTTGTAAGTTACAACCCCCATAAATATCATGCTTCCATTGATTTTCATACCTAGGAGAAATGGACAATAGGAAAAATTAAATTCCTGAACCTATGCATTGATTAGTGCCTATGGGAATGCCATTCTGTGAGAAATAGGAGAAATGTGAAAAATGAAAAAATGCAGCATTTTTTCCCCGACTCAGAAGCACCAGCCAGTCTGTGGAAAATATCTCACTTGTTACTTAAACTCAGGTGAGTACTGTTATATAGAAAATGCTAAATATTTTATATGGACAAACTTTTAGTACTCTGCTATTTCCTCACTTTGGCAAAATAATTACATACAATACGAGTCGTATGGGGGGTTTGTACTAACAGCATACTGTTTGCACTACAAATCCCTCCCTTTTACTTTTGTGAACTGACAGAATATGATGAGTAATGGTAAACTTCCAGTGATTAAAGGCAACATGAAAGCAGTTTAAGTGCATGCGAAGTTGTGCAAACACTACATTTTAGTTCTTATACTTGACTGTGATAGGATATATAACTTCTACGTTCTGCATGTCTCAGTGTGCATTTCATAATGAAATGCTAAAACAGTATAATGTTTCAAAAAATGTACATCTGGGGTAAATACTACTGGTCAGAGATGAAGATTTGCTTTCAGAAGTCAGATGATTTGCAAAACTAGAAATGATAAAGTGACACTGGATGCTTATGCCACTTCATGTTTTGGTTGTAAATGATTATGCTGACAAAATAAAAAAAATGGTTTGGGAAACAAACAGCTTTATCACTCATAGGATAAAGCTAGTAGTTGTACTGCAGAAAACTCTGAATTAAAATTACAGAAGAAATAGAAGTTTATTTTTCAGTACTTAACTCTGCCATTAGAATAGTCTACATTTATTAATTCTACCTGCAAAAAGTATAGTTGTGTACACTTACCATAAATGTAGATGCTCGAGTGTATTCACTGTTGCAGTCATTACATACGGGTAATCTGCTGGCAGGTTGCCCTCAGTCGGTCTGAATATCAAAGTCTTGGGTCCTGCATCGGTTGTTGTCGCCTCTTCCATGACGTCAGGTCATCAGGTGAATAAAACATGCAGCCAACGCAATTTTCTTTAGTTTTTCTTGCCTATATATATATATATATATATATATATATATATATATAAATGCAATTGTAACAACATAAACTTTACCTTCATCTAAAAGCAAATACACCACAAAGGCTGTAGAATATAGTGAAGGAAAGAGAAGTTTTAGAAAAAAGGGGGATGGCGGGTGGGTAACCCAGACTGCAACAGTGAATACACTCGAACATCTACATTTATGGTAAGTGTACACAACTGTGCTATGTTCTTTGTGTTTCACTTTTGCAGTCATTACATTTGGGTAGAATCCCAAAGCTATGGATGGGAAGCTGGAACTAAATAGCATTAGGAGCGGCTATAAGGCCCTGCAGAACTGCAGTGGCAAAGCCTGCCCTGGACTTAGAGAAGAGAGGCAAATGATAATGCTTTGTAGAAGTATGAACAGAGCTCCAAGTAGCAGCTTCTAGAATGTCTTTGGTTGGCACCCCTCTAAGAAAAGGTGCTGAGGTAGATGCAGACCTGGTGGAATGTGATCCGATTCCCTTGGGCACCGGTTTACCATGATGCAAATAGCAGAAACGAATGCAGTGGCTTATCTGCTTTGAAATAGCCTTTCCCTCTGATCCTGCAGCAAATGCCACCAGTAACTGCTCAGACTTTCTTAGAGATTTGGTCCTGTTTAAGTAGAATCTTAGTTGTCTGTGTACGTCCAAGGAATGCAGAATCCACTCCTCCTTGTTCTGTGGATTTGGGTAAAAAGTTGGCAGCTGAATAGTTTGGTTAAGAGCCATACTGGATACCACCTTAGGCATAAAGGAAGGATTGATCCTGAGGGACACCCTGTCTGGTTAAAATGTAATAAAAGGCTCCACAGCCATGAGGGCCTGTAGTTCTGAAACCCTTCTTGCTGAAGTGATTGCCAGAAGGAAAGCTGTTTTCCAAGATAAAAACTTTATATCCTCAGCAGCTGCTGGTTCAAATGGAGGCAGGGTGAGCTTTTCCAACACAAAACTGAGGTCCCATGCAGGAGTTGGTGATCTTCTGGGAGACTTTAAATTTTTGGCCCCTCTAAGATACTGTTTTAGCAGAGGATGAAAAAAGATGGGAGGCTCTGTGTTATAAGGAGCCGAGATGGCAGAGGCATGGATTTGTATTGATGAAAAAGATAGGCCCTTGTCAAGCATCTCAGTCAAGTATTGTAAATGCTGAGGAATATTTGGCTTTGCTATGTCAGTCCCTTGTGCTTGGTTCCAAGCACAAAATCTCTTCCATTTATCAGCATAAGATTTTCTAGTACTAGGCCTTCTGGCTTCCAAAATGACATCCATCACAGATTTACTGAGAGGTGGTGTTCTTTGAATAATTACATGATCAGCCATGCTTCCAGGTTCAGAGTTTGGAGCTCATTGTGCAGAATTTGATTGTTCTGCTGAGACAGTAGATGAGGTATTTGAGGCAAGTACCAAGGAGGGAGTTGAGACATATTTCTTAGAATTGGGTACCAGTGCTGGTGAGGTCAGTCCGGGGCAATTAGGATAATTTTTGTTTTTTCCTGTCTGACCTTTAGTAAGACCTTGGGAAGAACAGGCAGAGGAGGAAAGGCGTAGACTGATAGGTTTTTCCAACTGAAGAATAGGGCATCCACTTTCCATGCTTGTCTGTGATAAGTCCTTGTGCAGAATTTGTCCAGTTGATAATTCTGGGGGAAGAGGCAAAAAGATCTATATCCAGGCTCCCCCATTTTTCTGTTATCATGCTGAAGACTTGTGGATCCAATTTCCACTCGTGAGGGTCCATAAGATTTCTGCTTAGGTCGTCTGCCAGAGTATTTTGTTTTCCTGGCAGGAATTGAGCTTGAAGATGTACTTGGTAAGTCAAGGCTGTGTCCCACAATGCCATGGCTAGTCTGCAAAGGGGGTAGGAATGTGTACCACCCTGCTTGTTTATGTACCACATAACCGTGGTGTTGTCCGTCTTTATCAGTAGTTGTCCTGGATGAAGTAAGTCCTTGAAGGCTGTCAGGGCATTCTCAACAGCTAACATCTCTTTCTGGTTGATATGCAGATGCATTTGTTTTGGGCTCCATATGCCCTGAATGCATCTGCCCGCCAGGTGGGCCCCCCCAAGCATAGTCTGATGCGTCTGTAGTTAGGGTTTGGTTGGCAGGGGGTAGAGTGAAAGATCATCCCATGTTCTGGTGACGTCTCTGCCCACCAATGAAACTCCACTTGTAGGCAGGGAATGAGAGGAATCATCGTTTCCAGACTGTGACAATGTTGACTCCCATAAACTTTTTAGATACCACTGTAGTTTCCTCATATGCAGTCTTTCATATGGAATTAGAATGCAGGATGCCATGAACCCCAAAGCCTGCAGAATTGGTCTTGCAGATTACTTCAAACAGATGGCAACAAAAACCCAGTTAACAGTCAGTTGCCTTTGTTTTGTTTGGTGTAAGGTAAGCCATCGGGGCAGCTGCATTCAAGCTTGCACCCAGGAATGTAATCTTTTGAGAGGGTATCAGTTGTGATTTCTTTTCATTTACTGTGTACCCTAGGCATGTTGGAAACCTTTTTCCAAATGCCAGATGTTGAAGAATGCCCTTGCTTTCTGCTTGAATGAGACAGTGGTCCAAGTAAGGATAGATTTGTATGCTTCTTTGTCTGCAAAATGCAATTACTGGCGCCAGGCACTTTGTAAAGGCCCTGGGCGCAGTAGATAAGCCAAAGGGCAGTGCAGAGAATTGGTAATGCATAAAACCAGCCTTGAAGCGGAGGTATCTTCTGCACGATTGTCTTATTGGGATATGCAGGTATGCCTCTTAAGTCTAGAGTCACTAGCCAAGCGTTCTTGCCCAGCACGGGCAGAAGCTGTTGCAAAGTCAGCATTTTGAATTTTGGGATGTCCAAAAATGTGCTCGATAAATCCAGTATTGGGCGCCAGGCATGGTCTTTTCTGGGTACCAAGAACAGTCTTGAGTAAAACCCTTGTCCTTTTTCCTGTTCTGGTACTGGCTGAATAGCCCCCATATCCATGAGGGACATAAAGTACAGTTTTGTACCCACCATAAATGAAGATGTTCGAGTGTTGACACTGCTGCAGTCATCACACTTGGGTTATCCTGCCATCAGGTGGTCCCCGCAGTCGGCCGGAGTTCCAAAGTCTTGGTCCGGCGTCGGTTGTCGTCACTTCTTCCCTGACGTCAGTGCGACAGGGGTATAAATGAGGCAGCCGACGCCATTTTCTTCAGTTTTTCTTGCCCCAGATGTCATAACATGTGTAAGAAGGAAAGCAATGGCAGTAGCTGCAAGCAAATACACCATATAGAGATACATCAAATTGATAGTATGCAGATGGAGTTATGCAAAAAATCCTGGAAAGAAGAGAGGAAGGAGGGAGGGTAACCTGGACTGCAGCAGTGTCAACACTCGAACATCTACATTTATGGTAGGTACAAAACTGAACTATGTTCATCGTGTTACACTGCTGCAGTCATCACACTTGGGTTGAATCCCAAAGCTATGGATGGGTAGCTGGCACTAACCGGGTTAGGCGAAGCTAGGATGCCCTGAAGAACTGCAGTGGCAAAACCAGCTCTGGTTTTTGAGTATAATGGTAGGTGATAGTGCTTGGTAAAGGTGTGCACTGAACTCCAAGTTGCAGCCTCCAAAATGTCCTTGGTTGGTACCCCTCTGAGGAAGGCTGCTGAGGTTGCTGTAGCCCTGGTAGAATGGGACCTAATATTTTACAGTTTTCCCATGGTGCGTGTAGCAAAAGTGGATACAATGTGCTATCCATTTGGAGATAGTCTGTTTTGAAATGGCCTTTCCTTGTGAACCTGCAGCATAAGATACAAAGAGTTGGTCGGTTTTTCTGAATGTCTTTGTCTTATCCAAATAGAAACGTAACTGCCTATGAATGTCCAAAGAGTGAAGGAGCCTTTCTCCTTTATTCTGGGGGTTTGGATAAAAAGTGGGTAAATGAATGGTCTGATTCAGGGCCACACTGGATACTACCTTTGGCTTAAAGGTAGGGTTAGTTCGTAAAGAAACTATGTCCTGATGGAAAATGATGAAGGGTTCCACTGCCATTAGGGCCTGTAGCTCTGAGACCTGGTGTGCTGAGATGACTGCCAGCAGCAAGGCTGTTTTCCAGGACAAGTATTGTAGGCTAGTTCGAAAGGAGGCAGTGTTAGTTTTTCTAAAACAAAGTTGAGGTCCCAAGCTGGAGTTGGCAGTCTTATATTCTTAGCCCCTCTGAGGAACTGCCTTAGTAAAGGATGTGAGAATATAGGGGGATCCGTATTATGATGAGATGAAATGGCTGAAACGTGCATCTTAATGGAGGAAAAAGAAAGGCCGTTGTGTAACATCTCAGTTAAGTATTGCAGTATCTGAGAAATATTTGGAATCCAAGGGTTTTGGCCTTTAGTCTGGTTCCATGCGCAGAATCTTTTCCATTTGTCTGAGTATGTTTTTCTGGTGCTGGGCCTCCTGGCCTCCAAAATGACATCCAGGACATTCTTTGAGAGAAGTGTTGATTGATTATTCAATTTATTCTCCATGCAGCCAAATTTAAAGTTCTGAGCTGACCGTGAAGGATCTGAGAGGTTTGCTGAGTCAGCAGGTGTGGAAATTGAGGTAAAATCCATGGAGGGCTGTGCGCCATGTTCCTTAGTATTGGGTACCAGTGTTGGCGTGGCCAGTCCGGAGCAATGAGGATCATTTGTGGTCTCTCTGATCTGACTTTCAGTAACACCTTTGCCAGTAGAGGTAGTGGGGGAAGGCATAGACTGTCAATGTTCTCCAACTGAATGATAGGGCGTCCACTTTCCAGGCTAGTGAATGATATGTCCTTATGCAAAATTTTTGTAGATGGTAATTGTGGGAGGAGGCAAATAGATCTATGTCTGGGCGTCCCCACCTTTGAGTTATCACTGAGAATACTTGTGGGTCTAGTCTCCACTCATGGGGATCTGTGATATTTCTGCTTAGTTCGTCTGCCAATGTGTTTTCTTTTCCTGGCAGGAAATGTGCTTGCAAGTGTACTTGGTAGGTCAATGCTGTGTTCCACAAGGTCATTGCCTGTCTGCATAAGGGGTAGGAATGTGTTCCTCCCTGTTTGTTTATGTACCACATAACTTTGGTGTTGTCTGTCTTTATTAGTAGTTGTCCTGGATGCAAGAGGTCCTTGAAAGCTGTCAGGGCATTTTGCACAGCTAACATCTCCTTTTGGTTGATGTGCAGATGCGTTTGATTTGCAGACCATTCGCCCTGTATGCACTGCCCTGCCATGTGTGCTCCCCCAGGGCATAATCTGAAGAATCTGTTGTTACTGTCTGTTTTGCTGTAGGTAAGACAAAAGGGAGACCCTTGTTTAGGCGACATGCTTGAGCCACCATAGAAACTATTTTTGAAGGCAGGGAATGAGTGGTATAATTGTTTCCAAGCTGTGACTGTGTTGAGTCCATACACTTTTCAGGTACCATTGTAATTTCCTCATATGCAGTTTGGCATATGGAATTAGTAGAATGCAGGATGCCATGAACCCCAAGGTCTGCAGGATATTCCTTGCAGTGAGCTGGGTTAAGGTTGCCATCATTTTGAAATATTGAGTCAGATGTCTTTGTTTGTCTGGTGTGAGATAAGCCATCTGGGCCGTTGTATTTAAGCTGGCACCCAGAAATATTATCTCTTGTGAGGGCACTAGTTTTGATTTCTTTTCGTTTACTGTGTACCCCAGGCAACTTAATAGTTTTGTTACAAACGCCAGATGCTGTAAAAGAATGCCCTTGCTGTCTGCTTGAATAAGGCAGTCATCCAGATACGGATAAATTTGGATTCCTCTTTGTCTGCAGTATGCAATTACTGATGCCAGGCATTTCGTGAATACTCTGGGCGCAGTAGATAAGCCAAAGGGCAGTGCAGAGAATTGATAATGCGTTGAACCTGCCAGAAATCTGAGGTATCTTCTGCAATTTTGTCTGACAGGGACATGCAGGTATACCTCCTTGAGGTCCAACGTTACCAGCCAAGCCTCCTTGCCCAGGTATGTGTTTAAAATTGAGAGGTCTAAAATGGGTCTCCAGGCTTTGTCTTTTCTTGGTACTAGAAATAGTTTTGAGTAAAATCCTTGACCTTGTTCCTTTGTAGGTACCTCTTGAATTGCTTTCATGTCCATGAGAGCTGTAATGTTTGAGCCTCTGACCATTGGTTTGGTGGCAGGTTTGGCATGCCTCTCAGTCTTGGTAAAGTGTGAAAGTGGAATCTGTAGCCTTGGGTAATAATATCTAGAACCTATTTGTCCTTTGTTATGATGCGTCAATTCTGTGAAAAAAGAGCTAGTTTCCCTCCCAAAGGGGCTGCCAAGGCAGTTTTGCTTGGCAGACGGAGAGGAAAGTCATTGTGTTTGTTTTCTGAAGGGTTGAGATCTGTCTTCACCATTCTGAGTTGTTGCAGGCCACTGTCTAAGCCTGAAGGAACCTTGTGGCTGACCTCTGCCTCTTGGGCATCTGTACTTACCCCTTTGAGGTCTGTCTGAAGCAGGGAAGGACCAGTTTTTTGATGGCCAGTTTCTGCTGAAACGAGGGGGTTGTACCTGTAAAAAATCTTTGACTGTCTGCATAGATTTTGCCTTTTCTTCCATTTTCTTTAAAACCTCCTCTGCTTTAACCCCAAATAAGACATCCTTCTGTAAAGGTGCATCCAATAATTTTGCTTTAACATGTTCTGGCAAAGTTTGTTCTTTTAACCAAGCATGTCTACGTATAACAGACCCTGTGACAGCTGCTCTACATGAAGCCTCCAATGAATCAAATCCACATTGCAAGGTATGCTTTCCCACTTGTTCTGCTGCATGCAACAAATCCTGCATTTCTTTGAAGTCAGGCTGATCTGTATGAGTGAGCATTTTCTGTTTTAATTGGGACATCAAATACTGCTGGTATTTCAGCATGTGAAATTGGCAATTTAAAGCCCTCATAGCTAAAGTGGCAGAAGTATACACTTTCTTCCCTCATCTGTCTAGTGCTCTTGAATCTCTTTCAGAAGGGAGTGGATACTTAGCAATAGAGGCCTTAACCCCTTTGGGACCCTAGGAGATGGTTTTGGGATCTGCAACAGGGCTTTTATATAAAAATTTGTGAGTCAGGGACTCTGTAATACCCATCTGGTTTAGCTGGAGCAGGAGGTAGAGTCTGGATTAAAAAGAAGTTATGTTCTTACCATAACGTTCCATGTGAGTTGTTCATCTCGCCTTTGTTCTTACACATGGGTTCGAGTCGGCCACATTCCAAGTTCTGCGTCTAAGAGAAGCTCGAGGCACAGTCCCTATCCCATGATCCCCTGCTACTAACCCTCAGATCTAGTTTGCAAAGAAACCAGGCAACAACATATCTACCTGTCTACACATGCATACGCATCCAATATACCTATACACATATATACCTAGAAGGTAAATATAAATACAGGCAATTCTGTTATACCTGTCTGACTACGCACGCATACATGGGTACAGGCAGTCACGGAACCATGAGAAGACGACCAGCCACGAGTCGTACCTGTTCCTCCAGAACATGGAGGGGGGAAGGAGGGCAGGAATGTAAGAACAAAGGCGAGATGAACAACTCACATGGAACGTTATGGTAAGAACATAACTTCTTTATGTGACGTTGTTCGATCTCGTCGTTTGTTCTTACACACGGGTAGCGTCCACAGCACCCTAAACCCCGGGTGGCTCATGGGAGAACATTCCTGAGAACAGTGGAACCAAAGGAAGCCCTGTCCCCGGAGGCCCTGTCCACTTTGTAATGAGTAATAAATGTACGAGGTTCGGCCCAGGTAGCTGCAGCACAAATGGTAACTATAGGCAAGCGAGCCACATGTGCCAGAGAAGTAGAAACGGCCCTAGTAGAGTGAGCTTTAATTTTGAGGGGAGTAAGCTGATTTGAAGATGAATAAACAAAGTTTATGCAGTCTGAGAGCCATTTGGATAGCGTGATTTTTGTGACTGCAAGTCCTTTCTTACTGTCTCTGCATGAGACACAAATAGTTGGTCCGATTTCCTGAATTCTTTTGTTCTGAACAGGTAAAATCTCAGTTGTCTGTGTATGTCCAATTTGTGAAGCATGTACTCCAGCTTATTGGTATGGTTCTTGAAAAAGGTGGGAAGCTTTATGGATTGATTAAGATTCGATTCTGAGCAGACTTTTGGTAGAAAAGATGGATTAGTACGTAAGGTGACCCTGTCTGGGTGAAAAATCAGATATGGTGGTCTAATTGACAGTGCGTGCAGCTCCGAAACTCTGCGGGCCAAGGTGATTGCCACCAGAAATAGAGTTTTCCAAGAAAAAGAGTAGATAGAAATTCCAGAATTTTGTGAATAGGAGCAACCAAGAGATCTAAACCTTGTTTGGAGGCCCAACACGTGAAACGTTTCCACTTGCTCTTATACAATTTTTCTAGTGGAGGATTTGTGGGAAGAAATAAGAATATGTTGTACTGTTGGAGATAAAAGATCCAACCTGGCTAAGCTGGGAAGTGGAGCAGCCATGCTGTCAGTTTGAGGAACGAGAGAGAGGCGTGAAGAACTCCTGACGAGTGGGTCAGCAGGTCTGGCACTGGGTCCAGAGTCCAAGGTTCTTCTATTTGGTCAGCTTGGAGGAAGGGGAACCAGATTTGATGAGGCCAGAATGGGGCTATGAAGATGATCGTCCTTTCCAGACCCTTGGCTTTCTGCAGAAATTTCGAGATTAGTGGAATAGGAGGGAAGGCATATAGGAGACCCGGGGGCCAATCGTGTACAAGTGCGTCCCTGGGGGCGCCCCCAGGAAGGGGAAGTAGGGCGAATTAGCTTCTGCATTTGGCATTCAAGGGGGAAGCAAAAAGGTTGCAGCAAGGCTGGCCCCATCTGCGGAAAATCCTCTCCGCTACCTGATTCTTGAGGGACCACTCATGAGGCAGCAGGATGGCTCTGCTCAACCTGTCCGCTATTATGCTGGACGTCCCCGAGATGTGCGTTGCTATGAGAAAGCGTCCGGTGGACACAGCCCATTGCCAGATCCTCAGGGCCTCTCTGCATAGGGGGATAAGACCTGGTTCCTCCTTGCCTATGTACCAGACCACTGACATGTTGTCTGTCTGAATTGCAACTGTTCCCTGAGGTAAGCAGTCGTGAAAGTGTTGCAACGCTAGGAACACTGCTCTTAACTCTAGGACATTGATGTGCAGTTTGTACTCCATTTCCGACCACTGGCCTTGAACTGTTCTCCCCTGAAAAAGTCTCCCCCACCCTATCAGGGAAGCGTCCGTGGTCACTGTGGCTAAAGGGGGGGGGGGGCAAACGGGCGGCCTATCATGAGTTCCTGACTGTTCATCCACCAATGGAGATCCCGTTGGCAAGATTCCGTGAGTAGAATGTTGTGTGACAATGGTAGCTGTTGGTAAGACCACTATGCGAAGAGTTGCCATTGGAGGATCCTCATGTGCATTCTCCCTAGGGGGACCGCGATAAGGGGTGCTGCTATCATATCTAAAACTTTCAAAACCTGTGCGGCTGGGACCCTTTTGTTTTCTAAGAGAACAGAAATCTGTTCCCTCAGGGTTGAGACCCTTGACTCGGGAAGTCTGATTAGGGATAAGGTGGTGTCCAATTCCGCTCCTATGAATGATATATGCTGTGAGGGCAATAAGACAGATTTTTCGAAGTTTAGAGTTATGCCTAAGTGGGAACAGAGATTGACTGTATAGTCCTTGGCTAGCAAAAGGTGATGCCTGGTGGTGGCAGTTAGGAGCCAGTCGTCCAAGTATGGAAACACCCGGAATCCTAGTCGTCTCAGGTGGGACGCCACTATTGCCATGCACTTGGTGAACATTCTGGGGGCTGAGGTGAGGCCAAAGGGCAGAGCTCGAAACTAAAGTTGGAAGCGCAGGTGATCTCTGGATGGCCTGGCCATTTTGATGTGGTAGTACGCATCCTTGAGATCTATAGAGCACATCCAATCGTTTGTTTGAAGAAATGGGAGGATCGATTGAAGCGTGACCATCCGGAATTTTTCCTTCTAAGGTACTGAGTTTGCTGAGGCCCAGTATTGGCCTCCAGTTCCCCCGTTTTCTTTGGAACTAAAAAGAACCTTGAGTAAGTTCCGGATCGTATTAGGTCTGCCGGGACTGGCTGGATGACTCTTTTTCTAACAGCCTTTGTATTTCTATGGCTGCCTGATCCCTCAGATTGGGTGAAACATCTGGGAATCTTTTTTGGATAGGACGATTGTCTAAGAACGGGATGTTGTATCCTCTGGTTATTATGCTTTTTACCCAGGAATCTGAAGTGAGATTTAGCCAGACCTCTGGGTATAAAGCCAAGCGACCCCCGACTGTCTCCAGAGCAGGACAGCCCGGCCTCCACTCAGGAGTGCTGAAAGGGCTTGCCAGAGACGCTATCTCTATCGCCCTGGTTCTACGGACCCCCTCTGCCACCTGGGTGGCTTCTTCCATTCCTTCCCCCTCCTCTGCCTCTGGAGGGGGTTTCACTAGGTGTGGATTGGAAAGCTCCGTGAGTCTTCCGGAACCACATTTTTCCACCTCTTTGCCCTTTGGGGTATGGTCTAGAAGGGGCGGAAAAATGGACCCCTACGGCAGACAGGGTCTTTCCTTCTTGCTCACACCTAGTGAGCGTCACCTTCACTTTGGGCCCAAACAAGGAGGAGCCATCAAAAGGGGCATTAGTAAAGGAAGACTTAAAGGCTTCCGCAAAGGAGCATAGGTGCATCCAGGATTGTCTCCTCAGAGCGATCGCTGAAGCTGCAGCCCTACTCGATCCTTCGGCTGCATATGAAATGAGCCGCATGGATGAGTTCACAATAGAGTTTAGGGTATTGAGCTGTGCTGTCACCTTGTCTGAGACTGCAGCATCTGTGGTACCCTGAAGAGCATCTCCCAACTCCTTGAGGAGATCTCTCTGAAGACGGGTAAAATGAGTGAGGTAGTTCAGTGATCGCATGGAAAACGTCGCTGAACTGAAAATGCGCTTCCCGTACCTGTCCATCGTCCTGGAGTCCTTATTAGGAGGATGAACAGAGGAAGATGCTTCAGAAATTTCCTTCTTGGTAGCCACCGCCACCACCATAGCGTCAAATGGGACCCCTTTGGTGAGGTACGCCTTATCCTGTGGGGCAGTGATGTACTTATTGGGCCTCCGAGGGACTGGTTCCAATGTGTCAGGGGACTCCCGCGCCCTTCAAGCTATCAACTCCATTAACTCGTCGAAGGGAGGAGTTACCCAGGAGGTGGAAGTTTGAGCCCCAAAAGCCTTCAGTAACACCGACTCATCCTCAGTGGGGGCAAGGGATTGCCAGTCACCCCTCTGCTTGAGGATTTCAAGGATGTCGGCAAACGAGACATCCTCTGAGGAGGACCGTGGGGACCCCTCTGACTCATCCAAGTTGGTATCCGATGTCAGAGATTCCTGTGGGGAATCAATGTGCCTCCTCTTGCACAACCTCTTCCTCGGGACATCATCAGAGGGGGAATCTGGTGAAGCTTCCGAGGAGCAGGGTTCACCCTCTGGGGTTGACTGAGGCTTTTGGTCTCTACGCTTGGCTGGGATTAGTGGTGCAGAGACAGAACAATGACCCTTTGGGGAGGGAGTAGAAGAGTCTGATGATGTAAAAGTCTTAGCCGACAAGACCTTCCTCATGACGTCAAAAGCAACGGAGCCCCAGGCCGAGGGTTCCACTGGTTCCAAAGAAGACGGTGGCCTCCTCTGGCCCGGAACCACGAGCTCCGATCCAGAGGACGGAGCCGAACTAATCTGCACCGAGGCACCGAGGGGAAGAGTTGGAACTGAAAGTTCGGTTCGACTCTCCACCCCCAGAACCGAGGAGAGATTGTTGGCTCCGAGACCCCTCGAAGGGTACCGAGGGTGTCGAGGTCAGTGGAGATGAAAGTACTAAGGAAGGCTTCGGCCCCGGTGGATCAATGATCAGATCCTCGACTCCCGGCTCCAATGACACAACGGGTCTCGAAGGAGGATCAAGAGATGGAACAGGGAGGGTCTTCAAGCTTCGAAACCAACTGGGACGAAACCGCAATCAGTTTGAATAAGGCCATGTTCTCCATCAGTTTCTGCACCACTCAATCCACATCGGTGTCAGACAGTCTGGAGGAACGGGTCGAAGGGGCCGAAGAGGTCACTGAGCGAAGGATCGATGAAGGGGGAACCTCTGATACTGGCTCCAAGACCTGGACTTCGACTCGAGGCAGGTTCTCGGCGCTCTGCTCCAAGGTCTGTGGAGTCAGCAACCAATCTTAGAAGAGGTACTCGGAGCCGATGACCTGGGCCCCGATACCTTCGAAGACTTCGACCCCTTTGAAGACTTCGATGACTGGTCTGCCTTGTCCAATGTCTCCTGAAACTCCAGCTTCAGGAGACTCCTCTCAACCAGTTTCCTGCGTCTCTTCATCATCACTCTGCCACTAAATGAGTGGCAGATGGAACAATCCTCTTGAAGATGGAGAGGACCCAGACAGTAGACGCAGGAAACATGGTTGTCAGTTATGGACATTTTCTGTCCACACTGGCAACGTTTAAAGCCAGATTTGGCTTTTTCTGACATTTTTTTCCCAAAAGATGAACAAGTGTAACAGTATGTGTAAAAGGCACACCACACTAATCCTAATAATAATAACAGTAATCTAAATATTAGGCTAGATATATATGAATATATATATGAATATATATATATATATATATATATATATATATATATATATATATATATCAGTAAAAGTATATAAGAGATACTGTCACTAAGAAAACACACAACTATCGATTAACTAGGGAATTATCAATAACAGTTTCTGTCAGAGCCCTGACAGAAAAAAGGGAAAATGGCCTAAAGTCTACAGGCAGGCACTCCCATATAAGCTAACGCTAATTTAAGCAGACACACACACACACACACACACACACACACACACACACACACACACACACACACACACACACACACACACACACACACACACCGATACTATACTAAAACTATGCTAGTCCAATAAACAACTTTAACAATCTAAGGATTTTAGCTAAATATATGTAAATATAAGTAGAAAAATTATAGAATATACTGGCCTGAGCTCTCACTCGACGAGACCTGTTGCAGCGGCAAACTAGATCTGAGGGTTAGCAGCAGGGGATCATGGGATAGGGACTGTGCCTCGAGCTTCTCTTAGACGCAGAGCTTGGAATGTGGCTGACTCGAACCCGTGTGTAAGAACAAACGGCGAGATCGAACAACTTCACATGGCTGGATTCTGAATAAACATCATCCAAAATGTCTAATACTGGAGGAATTGCAAGGGGTCTGTGCTTGAGGCAGAAGAAGAAACTCATGGAGCCTTTTCTTTGAGTCAGAATAATCCTGGCCTTCCCAGTGGAAGTGTTCCCTCATGGTGTGTAAAGTTTCCCCAAAAGAATAGTCTTCTGGGAGGGATGCTTAGGGAATGGATTCTTCAGCATCTGAGTCTTCATAAGGTGGAAAGGAATAATCCTGGTCCTCTGAGGAAGCTGAGGAAATGGATACTTGGTCAGAAGGGCAATCTTCCTCCAGTCTAGGCCTTTTGTCAGGAGGGGGATAGGAACCCCTGATAAGAGTAATCAAATCTTCAGCCATCTTAAGCATATGTTTCTTAGGCATAGGGCCTACACAGGGGTCTGTTGACCAGGCTTTCTTACTTTTAAGGGAGCTTTAAGCTTGGCATAGGACTTAATAGTGAGAGTCGTCAGTCTGAAGACACCTTCAGAAACCGAAGGCCTGTCTGCAACATCAGAATCCCCTTCAGGATTGGCGTCCGCTGGGCCTAAAGGAACCGGCTCCTGAGGCCCAGCTATCTCGGTCTGGGAGGCCGTCTGTATTTCTAAATCCGCGGTTGTCAGGGGCTGCGTAGGCGCCTCACTGAAAACCGGAGAACCGGCGACAGGCTTAGCTGAGGCCTCGGTATCTGGTCTGGGTCTCGGTTGCCTGTCCTTGTCCTTGCGTTTTTTAGTCGTTTTTTCCGACGGCATGCTATAATTAAATTTCCTACCAAAATAATGTCGGACGAAATCTGCCCGATGTTTAATTGTACGTTTGTTAAACCTAGCACAAAACCTACAACCAGTGACGTCATGGTCTGGGCCCAGGCAAGGAATACAATAAGACTGGAAATCCTTATGAGGTATTTGCTTCCCACAAGAAATGCAATTATTAACTTTGTCTGACATCGGTCTGAGGCAAGAAAAGTTTCCCCAACAGGGTACTTAGCTTTAGAGAAGACTTCGGTCTGAAATTCGATTTGAAAAACTCAGGAGTTGGCCGACCGGCACTTGTGAACTGCTTCTGTTTCGGGCACCGCGCGGCAAGAAAGACTGAAGTAAATGGCATCAGCTGCCTCTTTTATACCCCTGTCGCACTGATGTCAGGGAAGAAGCGACGACAACCGACGCCGGACCAAGACTTTGGAACTCCGGCCGACTGCGGGACCGCCTGACGGCAGGATAACCCAAGTGTAATGACTGCAGCAGTGTAACACGATGAACATCTTGCTTCTGTGCCTCTGCCCATTGATTTTGTGGCAGATCTGGCCAACCGTTTGGAAATGGCAAGGTATGGAAATGAAATCTGTATCTCTGGGATACTATGTTTAATATCCACTTGTCCTGGGTTATTAACTGCCAATTGCTAGTTTTCCCCCCTAAGGGGGCTGCCAAAAGATAAGTGCTTGGTGATGGCAGAGGGAAGTCGTTGAGACTGTTTACTGCAGGTTTGTGCTTTGTTTCCTCTAGATTTGGAGGTAGAGGAACCCCATTGCTTTGACCTGTAAGAACCCTGTGATTGGTATCTAGAGCCTTTTGAGCGCCTGGATTTGCCCTGTGAGGCTCTGTCGGGCACAGGAAAGAACCAATTTTTTGTAGGCCAGTGTTTACTGAATCTTGGTGGCTGCACTTGTAAGAAGTCTTTTACACTTTGCGTAGACTTAGATTTGTCTTCCATTTTCTATAAAACCTCTTCTGCCTTATTACCAGAGTATCATGCTGTAAAGGTGCATCCAACAATTTACCTTTAACATGATCAGGCAGATTTTGCTCCTTGAACCAGGAATGCCTTCTAGTCACAGATCCAGTAACTGCGGCCCTACAGGAGGCCTCCAAGGAATCAAAACCACATTGCAAAGTATGCTTTCCAACCTGTTCTGCTGCATGCAATAATTCCTGTAATTCTTTATTTTCCACACATTCAGAAATCAACATAATCTTCTGTTTCAATAATCCCATAACATGCTTTTGATATTTAAGCATATGAAACTGTCAGTTTAAGGCCCTAATTGCCAAGGTTGCAGATGTATAAACCTTCTTTCCCCATCTATCCAATGCCCTGGAATCTCTATCAGAGGGGGTAGGATTCTTAGATGTTGAGGCCTTTACACCTTTGGGACCATGTGAGACAGTTTCAGGGTCAGCAGCAGGATTTTTGAATAAAAATTTGTGGGAGTCAGGAAACCCTGTAATATCTGTGTGGCTTGCTAGGAGCCGGTGGTGGGGAATCTGGAGCAATGCTTCATTCCGAAAACACATCATCAACAATGTCGAATACAGGAGGTATGGCCAAAGACCTACGCTGAGGAAGAAGAAGGAAATCCCTAAGCCTCTTTTTTGATTCTGAGAAATCTTGACTCTCCCAATGAAAATGTTCCCTCAACGTATGCAAGGTTTCTCCAAAAAAAGAATCTTCAGGAGGAGATGCAGAAGGGATGGATTCCTCTGCATCTGAATCCTCATAGGGTGGTATAGAAAATTCCTGATCAGAAGAGGAATCAGAAGAAATAGAAACCTGATCTGAAGATTCATAATCAGTGTCTTGACTAGGCCTCTTACCTGGGGGGTTGGGAACCCCTGATCAAGGTAATTAAGTGTTCAGCCATTTTGATCATCTGATTTTTGGGCACAGAGGCCTGAGCACGTGGCTCATGTGTTGGTTTTTTTAGCCTTAGAAGTTGCTTTTGTCTTTGTTTTTGAAGCTGGTATCGGTTTTATATAGAAATGCTGAGGCCTGAAAACACCCTCAGAAGCCGTTGCCTGCTCAGCGGCTCCGGACCCATCCGAGGGTGAGACATCCGCGGGTACAATACTCTTGAGAATCTCACGGCATGCCGGGCTCCACATGGGTCTTAGTAGAGGTCTTCGACTAGAAAGTAGCAGGTATCAGGGGCTGCGAAAGCATCTTACTGAGTACCAGCAAACTGACGACTGGTTTAGGAGAAGCTTCGTCATTGGTTTTCGACCTCGACGGTCTGTCTCTGTCCTTTTCTTTGCGTTTTTTTGTAAACTCCGGTAGTCGGACTGCTATCAGACATTTCAGGGTAGTTAAATCTGTTTCCAAAATATTTTGAAGCAAAGATATACCGACGCTTAATAGTGCGTTGGTTAAATCTAGCACAAAGCCGACAGCAAGGCATGTCATGATCTGGGCCTCAGCAAGGAATACAGTACAAATGGAAATCCTTATGAGGTATTTGCTTCCCACAAGTAATGCAATTATTAGCATTTACTGACATAGGTAAGGAGCAAGAAAGAGTTTCCCCAACGGGGTACTTGGATTTAATTGAAGACTTTGGTTATGAAACTCGAATGCGAAAATTTCAGCAGTCGGTCGACCGGCACTTGCGAACTGCTTCTGCTTCGGGCACCGCACGGCAAGAAAGACTAAAGAAAATGGCATCGGCTGCATGTTTTATACCCCTGACGACCTGACGTCATGGAAGAGGAGACAGCAACCAATGCAGGACCCAAGACTTTGATATTCAGGCCGACCTGAGGGCAAGCTGCCAGCTGATTACCCAAATGTAATGACTGCAACAGTGAAACATGAAGAACATCAGTGGGTTTCCTACCTTAACCTAAATGATCTTGAATGCAAAAATTCAGCTTTGTAAATTGTGCACTCCACATGGAAACGTTGCAACTGTGACGCACAACGCTGTTGAGGTCTAGCAGTGTTTGAAAATAAGTACACACAAAGCATTACTACATTTGGCTCAGCACTGCTGCTACTTTTCTAAGTACAAAGAAAGAATAGTAGTGTAAAATCTTGCAATAACCATAGATGTGCTTCTCTTCCATGTTGCAGTATTCATACTGTGGGATTTCCAGACCTCAGGCGATCCGACGCCGGCTCCTATACAAAAGCTGCTGCAGGTGCATGGGACGTCACACGTAGGGCCACAAACCAGGGACTATAAATCTGACGTCTGCACGCACAGGCCTCAGAACTTGAGGCCCAGATAAGTGTGTACAAGCACAAGGAGAAGCAGAAGAGCAAATTTCCCTGCAGGGCTGAACAGAACAGCCTGTAGGGAGAGAACACATTGGTGAAGACCAAGCATACATAAAAAGGAGACGGGGGTATGGAGGGAGGGAAGAAATACTGTAACATGGAAGAGAAGGACATCTATGGTTATGGCAAGATTTTACACAACTATTCTATGTCCTTCTATTCCTATATTGCAGTATTCATACTGTGAGAGAGAACTACAGCTTATGAAGAGTGACGGATGAGGGCAGAGGATTCCAAGAATCCCTGCAGGATTGCCCTGGCAAATCCTGCTCTGACCCTGGAGACGTGGTCTAGCTTGTAGTGCTTAGTGAAAGTGTAAACTGTTGACCAGGTGGCAGCTTCCATGGTGGAAGCTGTGTCCAGCCCTTTGAGAAAGGTTTTAGAGGTACCCATTCCTCTATTGGAATGAGCTCTAACCCCTAGGGGCAATGGTTTGCCATGGTGAGAGCAGAAGAAAATGGATTTCCTAATCCAGGAGGAAATGGTTTGTTTGGAGACTGCTTTACCCAGAGCCCTGGGATGGAAGGAGACGAAGAGATGATCAGACTTTCTGAAATATTTTGCTTCGTCGAGAAAGAATCTTAGTGGTCTGTCCACATCCAGAGAATGAAGTATCCTCTCTGCGTTATTAGATGGAGAGGGAAAAAATGTTGGCAGATGAATAGACTGGTTAAGAGATAGTTCATTCACCACTTTGGGCATGAAAGAATGGTTAAGTGCACAGAGTCACCTTGTCCTTGTGGAAGGTGGTGTAAGGAGAACAGGCCATGAGGGCCTGCAGTTCAGACCCTCTTCTTGCGGATGCAATGGCCACTAAGAGAATGGTTTTCCATGTGCACATCTGCAGGGAAGCTATGCTTGCTGGCTCAAAGGGAAGTAGGGTTAGCTTTTCCAGTATGAAGTTGAGGTCTCGGGGGGGAGGAATGGGTTTCCTTGGTGGTCTGATGTGCAAGACCCCTCTCAGGAAAAGTTTGACGTCCAGTCTGAAGAGCAGAGGTGGCTGTAAAGGCAAGCAGGCTGAAATGGCAGAAAGGTGGATTTTCAGATATGAATATGCCAGTCCTTCCTTAATGAGCTCACATACATAACTAAAGACCAAGGAGGGACCTGGTTGAAAAGGGTCCGTTGTCCTTAAGCATACACCAATTTGAGAATCTATGCCATTTGGACAAATAGTTTTTTCTGGTAGATGGTTTCCTGGCCTCCCTCAGGACTGAGAGCACGTCTTCTGAGTACAGTTGCCTGGAAAGGGATCAGAAGTTGATCATCCAAAGGGTCAGATGCAGTAAAGGCTGCTGAAGGTGAGTGAGAAATCCCTTTTGTTGGGTGAGTAGGTCCACCTTGTGGGGTAACATGTGGTGATTGCCCTTGGCTAGGAAGTGAAGAAGGGGGAACCAGTGTTGGCTTGGCCATCAGGGAGTCACCAGCAAGATTTTTCATTAGTCCTTGTTGATCTTCAGTAGGACCTGGTGTATTAGAGGGAAAGGGGGGAGTAAAGAACATTCCCTTCCATGGAAAGCTGAAGGCATTCACTCTCCATGCTAGTGGAGTGTGATCTCTGGAGCAAAATCTGTTTGCCTGTTCTGAGGGGAGGCAAACAGATACACTTGAGGTGTGTCCCACTGGTGGACAATATATTTAAGAAGGTTTTCCTGTGCAACATCCAATCGTGCTGAGGGGAGGATGTTCTGCTGAGCAAGTCTGCTTGTTTGTTTTCCTCAGAGGGGATGCAAGAGACCTGCAGTAAGAGGTTGTGTCTAGTTGCTATTTCCCAGATTTGTAAAGTTATCTGGCATAACTGGTATGCCTTTGCCCCTCCCTTCTGGTTGAGGTACCACATGACAGTTGTGTTGTCTGTCACAATGTGTAGCAGGCCTGGTTGCAAGACTGGAAGGAAAGCTTTGAGAGCCAGTAATACTGCTGTCAATTCCCTGACATTGAAGTGTTGCTTTTGAAGTGCAGGGTCCCAATGCTGTTGTACCCTGAAGCCCTTGAACTCAGCTCCCCACCCTAAATCTGATGCATATGTGTGCATGGTGTGAGTGATGGAGGGTGGTTGGACTGGGATGCCCTGGTTCTGTGAAACTTGCTGAATCTACCACTTTAGTTCCATTTTTGGGCAGGGCAGGAGGGGGATAACTTTGTCTAATGAATGTTGGCTTTGAGACCATACATTTTTTTAAATACCTTTGGAATTTTCTCATGTGCATCTTGGCTAATGGGAGCATGGGAATGGTTACTGCCATGAGACCTAGGACTTCCAGAAATCATCTTGCAGAAAGATGGGATTTTGTTAAGTAGGCCTTGAAAATGGGTGGAGGGAGACTGCACTTTGTCCAGTGGGAGAAACGATCTCATCAAGTCTGTTCTTATCCTGCAGCCTAGGAAAACTTTGCCTTGCTGAGGAAGAAGTGAGGATTTCTGGTGGTTGACAGTGAAGCCCAAGCTGTGGAGAACAGTTATTATGAATGAGAGATGGTTTTGCAGGGTGGATTCTGATTCTGCCAGAATAAGAATATCGCCCAGGTAAGGGTAGATTTGGAGTCCCCTTGGTTCTGCAATAGGGAATGGCTGGAGCCAGGCACTTTGTAAATATTCTGGGAGCAGTAGACAAGTCAAAGGGCAAGGCTGTAAACTGAAACTGTGAAGAATGTCCAGTGAAGTGCAGAAACCTCCTGTGGGAGGTTCTGATAGGGATGTGCAGGTAGGCATCCTTTAGGTCCAGAGTGACCATGAAAGCCTTGGATGGAATGAGGGGTAGCAAAGTTTGTAGGGAGAGCATCCTGAAGGATGGAACCTTTAGGAACAGGTTTAGATAGGATAAGTCCAGGATTGGCCTCCAAGGGCCATCCTTTTTGGGGACTGGGAAAAGGTGGGAATAGAAGCCTTTTCCTTCCTGTCCTGAGGGAACTGGCTCTATAGTTCCTAGAGTCACAAGTTCTTTCAGTATGAGAGGAAATAGATGTAGCTGGTTTCTTGGAGGGAAGGGAATTCTTTTTGGCCTTGGTTTTTCCTTTCAAGATAGAAAATATCCTTTTTGGATGATGGAAAGCACATACATATCCGAGGTAATTGTTTTCCAGAAGGGGAGGCATTGGGTAAGGCGGGCAGGTAAGGAGGAAGAATGAGATATAGATGGAGTTCTTCTAACAAAAGAAGTCTTAGGGGGGTAGTTCCTGTAGTATCTGGAGAAGGGAGACACCAGCAAGTTCTTGATGTCTTGAAGCTTTTTACTTTTCTCTTGTAGGTTTTTGAAAAGTTCTGCTGAATTCTTACCAAATAAGAGATTGTGGTCAAGAGGAGCATCCATTATCTTGGATTTAAAGTCCTCTGGTAGAGGTTGGAGGTGTAGCTAGGAATATCTACCTAAGACAGATGTGGATTTAGCAGATCTGGCTGATGCTTCTGCTGCATCATAACTGCACTTAATGAAGTGTCTGGCTACTTGAGTAGCTAAAGACAGTTTAGATGCAATGTCATTTTTTGTGGGACAGTCAGGGGTAGAAGCTAGTAAGGTGGAGGCCTGGGAAACGAAGTCTAATGCATATTTTACAATGGGTGTTTGGTAATTTATAGCCTTAAAGGCTAAGATAGAGGAGGTATATACTTTTTTACCCATTCTGTCCATGGTCTTGCTGTCCTTGTCTGTGGGCAAAAGGGAAGCAGAGGGTAACTGTCTAGACTGTCTGTCAGGAGCTACAGAAATGACTGCAGAGACAACCATGGGAGGTTTCACTAGAAACTTCTGTTCTGGAACTTTATAAAATCTATCCGGCCTTTTAGAGGCAGGTGGTTGAGATTCTGGATTCTTGGAGGCTGCATTAAAGGCGTCCAGAAAGGCTAGTAGAACTGGGGGAATAGCTGAAGGGGAGGGAGATTCTAACTGTTGAAGATCAAAACACCTTTTCTGGGTATCTGTTATCAAGATAGTATCCCACTTGAAGTACTCTCATTTTTGTGACAGTTTCCCCACAGGAAATATCCTCTGGACGAGAATCACCCTCAATGGAGTCTTCGTCTGGGGAGTAATAGTCCACAGGAGAAGCAATTTCAGACACACAAGAAACAGAATCCTCAGAAGAGGAATCATATTGTTCAGGTTCTTCTTCTCCCTGCTGAGTAGTGATTAAAGGGAGGGAAGAAGCAGAGGATGGCCTAGGGCTCAGCAATGGAATGTCTGTAGTAGCAGGGCCTGTAGGCCTAAGGGCCAGAAGACCTGCAGTAAGGAATTGGTGAATGTCTGCCAATCTGGAGTAGCTTGAGGCATAGGGCTCAAGTGTTTGTTTTTTCTTAATTGGCGTTGACTTGGGAGTTTGCCTAGAAACTGAGGTCTGGGCTGGAGCAGAAGGAGTCTCGGTCGTCCGACCAAGTACCGGTTTCCCCTCAACGTCGGTTGACGCTGGCATCTGGGTCAGCTCCGCTGACGTGCTCTCCGTAGCTGCAGTAACTGCCTCTTCCAGAGGCTCCATCAAAGGTGACGGAAGAATTGGCTGTCTCTCAGCCCCTAAATCGGTAGTCGGCAGGACGTCCGATGGTGGAGCGGCAATGGGAGTAGGCCTGGAAACCTTGGCCTTCTTCCTCGGTTGTTCAGTTTGGGTGGCCGACTCGGGATCCATCGCAAGGCGTTTCAATCTTAGATTCTCTTGATACAAATTTAAAGCTGCCAGATGGCTGCAGAGTTTTTGGTACGAATGACTGACAAATGGAACAGGCCCTATAATCATGCCCCTCACCTAAGCAAAACACGCACTTGGCATGTGAATCCATATGAGGTATCTGACGCCCACAATTACATTTGCTCTTTTTCTCAGACATCGGCTAAATAGCTGAAGCAAAACCTACAGCAACCAAGCTCAAGTAGTAAGAAAATGAAAACCCCAACAGGGTACTTATCTTTTTTGAAGTCTTCGGACTAGGGAGAGGAACGGTCGAAGTGTACGTCATCTGCGGCTGAAAAGTTCTGAGGTATGTGCATGCAGATGTCACATTTATAGTCTCTGGTGTTTGGTCCTGCGTGTGACATCCCACGCACCTGCAGCAGCCAGGCTTAAGCCTTTGTATAGGAGCAGCCGTCGGATCGCCTAAGGGCTGGAAATCCCACAGTATGAATACTGCAACATAGGAATAGAAGGACATCTGATATGTTGCTGGCAACAACATTTCAGTTTTGTGTACTTAAAAAGTGTCAGAATGCTGAACAAAAATATGCAATAATATTCTGTTACTTTGCTGTTGACAAACTTACCAAACTACAGTGTTAGACACTTATTATGGGGGTGTCTGTTCTAGTATATTAGTTAGCAGGCTAGAAGGGCATTATTGCCCATGCCTGAAATATCTGTATATATGTATGTATGTATGTATGTACGCATGCATGTATATATGTATTAACTTGATCTATCCTATGTGAAAACAGCAGGTGGACAAGCCATCTAAACGCCAGTGCATA
>NC_056728.1:1611140921-1611193421 GCF_019279795.1 Protopterus annectens
TATTAAATTTTCATCCCTATTAGACTCCCGTTTCTTTTTCCATAACTACTATCTGATTTTAGCAACAATACTACCATTAACATACATTTTATTCTTTTATTCCAAGTAATATTTTTTTATCTATTTTTTAATGCATTTTTACTTCTGTTTGTATATCGATATTTAATCATATCTGTTTTTTATCCACTTTTTTATATCTTCAAAACAGTTTCTTTACACTGTTTACTCTCTAACTTTTTACTGTTTTACACTGGAAACAATGTTCCATAGTTTTCTTTTTGACAGTATAAACACCTTTTAAATAAAACTGTTTTTTTTTTTTTTTTTACTTCTGCTTGCTGTCGTGGTTGGTCTTGAGAAGCAATTTTGGATTTCTGGTTTTGGTATTCTACAGACTTATCCAGAGTGGATTGCCTTTTTGCTGTTCTAGAGTGAAACTCTGACAGTATAAACATGCATCACTTTTCTTATATGGCATATTTCCTTTTACTAGCATTTTGTCGATTTTTTTGTCTCCATAGAAATCTTGACATTCTACTTCCTGATTACACCATTTGCTTCTTATTTTTATAGCTTTAATGTTTTCATGTATTAGATTTTCCCATAGTTTGTTTTATCATTACATTCTTAAATTTTTATTGTTTTTATTTCCTCAATTTTTATTTTCCACAAAAATATTTTTGTTGGTAACATTTTATTTCTTGATTTATACACTTTTTTTTTTTTTTTTTTTTAACACCATATTCTAAAATGTATCGTATTTATACAGTTTTGCTACTAAGCTTGTATCTGTTTCATCTGTGTATTTTAAAACTTTGTACAAATGTAATGAAGCACCACTGGTTAACTGTAAATCGCCTCCTTCTTTATTTACATACAAAACCTCTCTTTTAGTTTGGTTTAGTCTAGTATATCATATAAATGAAAACACAGTCTTTAATACCTTTTCAAATAACGTTGGTGACATAAGTACAGATGCTAAGAATGTTATTTTTCCCATAAGTACTGAATTTGTCAAATAAGCCTTTTTTCTAAATGATAATTTATGTTTTCCAGAAAAGATTTATTTTTCTTCCACTGTTTTTCCCCATTGAATTATGTGTACATCTTTATTCCCAAAGTTTATACCCCGCACAGAAATTTCATACATTGTAAAATACATTGCCCTGATCATTACTACATCACCTACATTTTTACTTTTCTGTAATCCCTATCATTTTTAGACACTTGTTTGTGCAGATTGTTACTTCTTTTATCCAGAAATTTTGTTTTGCAGTTGTTATAATGTTATCTGCAGATGTTAACAGAACTGGAGTTCTTAACCCTTCAGGTGTTACATACCCCATCTCCTTCATTTTGTAATTTTATTTCACATACTGTCACATTCATAACTAATGCAAAGAGTATACAACTCATTGGATGCCCCTGTCTTACACCACTCTTAATATGTACCTGTTGGCTCAAACAGCAGTTTGCAATTCTATAATTACTGTATGCTGACATACATGCATTCTCACTTATGGGTAATAATATAATATAAAATATAATATAATGTAATATAATATAATATTTCATGTCCAATTTTGGCAAATGCATCAAGGTCTCCTGTCATGATTTTCGCGTTTTATTTTCTGTTCTTGACAACACTTCCCTTTTGTGCTTTATATACTACTTTCCATAATATTTTCCATTTTAGTTTCAAATATTTTGTATTTTCATAAAAATCTTCTAATCATTATTCAGTACTATTGGTCTAATGTCTTTTGTCTTCCTTTCAGCATAGGAATTTAAGTATTTCATTACAGAGCCATGGCCTCAAGCTAAACGCCAAAAAGTGTATAGTCATCCCCTTTGGCAAAAACAAAGTGCCCACAAATTACCACATAGGTGGTAATCCATTAAGTACAGAAGAAGTAATTAGGGACCTGGGGACCCAAGTTGATAGCAATCTCTCATTTGACAACCACGTGGCCAAAGTGGTTAGAAAAACATTTTATATAGCCCACCTAATCATGAAGGGATTCACATCTAGATTAGGGGAGGTCATCGTGCCTCTCTACTCATCCCTCATCAGGCCCATAATCGAGTACAATGCCTTTGGGATGTACCTTACCAAACACCTGCAGCAACTGGAAAGACCCCAAAAGTACCTCACCAAGAGGATCAAAGGGCTCAAACAGATGCCATATGCTGCCCGGTTAAAGAAACTCCAGCTCTACTCAGTGGCATACCGCCTGCTTAGAGGTGACCTGTGCCTGACATATAAGGCCATGTCCAACCCGGAATTAAGGGACATGCTGCACCTCAAAAAATCCAAATCCCATCGAGCTACATGCTCGAGAGACTTGAACCTCAGCACTGAAATAAATAGGACATGCTGGAGGGACAGATTCATAACCCAGAGGCTCTGTTCACTATGGAATAAAATCCCAGTCCAGGTTAGGCAGAGTCCCTCATTGATTCTCTTCAAGAGGAGTCTTGATGAGTGGATGGGAGATCGTAGATTTACTCTGGGTATCACTTCTGTGTCACTGTTAGACAGAGGCACAGTATACTAACCTCGAAAAAGGGCATAGCAAAATTAATTTAAAATGGCTGGCGAAAGCCAAACACACTCTGGCTAGGCTTATAAATGCCCTACGGCAGATAGCCTAGTATGAACCTATGAACCTATAATTGTTTATAAATAAAACATTAATTTAACCATTCATTTTTTTTGCCAGTCCCTTAATTTTTTATGCATTTCCTACCTTATTCCATCTGGTCCTGCACATGAAACTATATTTATTTGTTCTAACACTTTTTTTCTATCTCATTTAAAGAAATCTCATTTCCAACCCTTTATTCTGTTAACTTTTTTTTTACTTTCCATGTTTTTCATTACCTTTTTTCTTTAAACATTTCTTGTACATTGTAGTACACTAGTCAAAATCCCCCCCCCCCCCGAGTTCATTCTATTTCTCCTTTTACATTTTTTCTCTCATTATACTGCCACCTTCCTTTACTAATTTGCTTAGAGACTTCTCTTTTTCCTTGTAAAATACCTTTGTTTACATAAGTTATTGTATTTTTTAGCTTTCTTTGATACAATTCTTTTTTCTTTGTCAAAGTATTTCTATCATTATATTGTAAATCTTCCAGTATATCTTTGTTTTTTCTTTCTCTACTTCTCTCGCATCATATTGCCACTGTAAACACATTTTCTTTTTATTTTTCCTCAAATATCAACCATTCAGACCAGTTTTTATAAAATGTTCTCATAGTAATGTGATGATTCTATAGCTATATTACTAATCTCTTCTTCATTCCGTGCTTTCTCAGTTATCTTTTTTTATTCATTTGCCTATTTTTATATATTTGTTGTTTTCATTTATCTCTAGCCATACTGCAAGATGATCAGAAGATCCTGTTTCAGCCACATCCCCTTCTCCTGTAACTGAACATTTTGATACTATAGTATAATCTGTTTCAGTTCTATACATACCCCTTTTGTAAGTCCATGATTTTTTTCAGTGCTATACATACCCTTTTTGTAAGTCCATGTTTTTTTAAACAAGAAACATCTTTATTGACTTATTTATGACATAAGCAATCATACACTTATATAAATGAAAACAAACCGTATTGACAGTTTTAGTTGTGACCATTATACATCACTTATCTATCCAGTTATTGTCAGTCAAACATTACATAGCTCATTCAAATCATGCCTTCTTTTAAATCTCATTCTTCCTACAAAACGTTATTCTGTATGTATCCCATTTTTTTCTATCTTGTTCCTACCCTTTTCTAAAGATCTCATTTTCAGTTGTTTTATGTCAGTTACTATAGTCACCACTTTTAATACAGTTGGTTTAGACTTTGAGTTTCAGTTTTCTAGTAATTGATTTTTTGGCAGCCACCATAATTAGACTCAGCAAGGTCTTACTATGTCTAGGCAATTACAATTCTGTATCCTAGTGCAAAAATCAATATGATGCTGCTCTTTTCATTCTTCTTAACGTTTGGATTCGACGCTTGAATCTTACTCTGCCGCATATTCCAGACTTGGTCCAGCTCTTACACTCCTCCCTCTACCCATAATGCCGTATTCCATCCCCATTGCCTCAGATCTCGTTTGCCGCCATCATGAACAGATGCATGTTCCACTTTCAAGTTTTGTTAGCGAGATTTTCATGAGTTACAAAAATTTTTGGATTTTCCTTAACTTTCTTAGCTGATCTGTCCTCCCTGCTAGTTTTTCTCACTAGACATTATTGTTATTACTTAAACAGTCTTTACCATTGTTGGTAGATCGTTTACCCTTTTTGAATCCAGGGTATTTCTTAAGATTACCATAGTTAGTAATTAAAATCCCTCTCCCCCCACCTTTTTTTTTAAAATCTTTTCTTGTAGTTTATTCTTGTTGTTTGTTTTCCTTTTGTGGACATGTCAGATAAACCAATAGGTTTTAAGAAATGCACTTCTTGTGGGCATAAAATCCCAAACTCGGATGCCCACATGGAGTGCGTGTGCTGTCCTGGAACTGGGCACTTGGACACTGCATGTAAGATCGGCTCTACCTTTTGTCCAAGAGCTGTTGCAGTTAGACACAACAAGCTTTTTCTAAGGGACCTTTTCCCTTCTACAATATCTTCTTCAAAACACCTTCCATGTCTAGTAAATCTGCTCCTCTGGAGCAAAGGAAATGCTCCCCTCCAAAGTTTATTTATTTTATTTATTTTTATTTAACATTTATTGTCCAGGCTAGTCTATCTGGATATAAGTCCATTTTCAGTAGAGGCCCGGGGAGAAAAGCTCCAAAAAATGACAAACGATTTAATACAAATCAAAGTTAGAGGGCACTTTTGATCAAAGTTCCCCAGGTCTTTGTTGGAGCCTCCTTTAAAAAAACAGAAAAACTTTGGGTCTGACACTATTGGAGCCAAAGACTTGGCAGCTGGATCCGAAGCCATCAGATCCAAAGGCTTTGACTCTTTCAGTCATTGCACCTTCAGATCCTAGGTCCTCTGATCTGAAGCTGGGCACTTCATAGTGGAGTACCACTTCAAAATTTACTGTTAAGCCAAATTTGTCAACCTTGCCTTCTCATTTCCTTCAGACTCCAAAGAAGCCTTCAAGCTCCCATCCAGTACTTTTCCTGTAGGTCCTGCAGAAGCTTATCAGAAGCAGATGTGGATAGGATGATGTGAAAACTTCTCAAAGCTCAGATCCAGATTGGGGTCTTACCAGCTCTATCCCCGGTCAGATCTGTGAGTATATAAAAAAAAAAAAAAAAAATCTCTCCTTCTCCGATCCAGCCAGTGGTTTTGGAGTCCCGGGATTCAAAATCCCCAACAGGTCTGGTGTCTGATAAGTTCATAGGTAGGTACTAGGCTATCGGCCCAAGGGCCTACGTAAGCCTTGCCAACAAGGTTCCCCTGGCCTGCGCTACCCAAGAAAGTTTATTTTCCTGTGCCACTGTTGAGCAGAGACACACATAAATGATCCCCAGGGTGTATTTCCTATTTCCCATCCACTCGTCAAGATTTTTCTTGAAGAGTGCTAATGAAGAACTTTGCTTGACATAGATGGGTAGCCTATTCCAGAGTGTGGGAAGTTTCGGGGACAAGAATCTATCCCTCCAGCATGTCCTGTTTATTGTGGTGACAAGGTTTATGCCCTAGACCGTGTAGTTTGGAGGGATTGGGATTTCTTTAGGTGTAGCATGTCCAACAGCTCTGGGTTTGACATAGCTTTAAATGTTAGGCAGAGATCACCTTGGAGTAGGCGATATGCTACAAAGTAAAGCTGGAGTTTTTTGAGACGGTCAGTGTAGGGCATCTGTTTGAGGCCAGTAATCCTCTGTGAGGTAATTTTGTGGCCTTTCCAGCTGCTGTAGATGTCTTGTGAGGTACATTCCAAAAGGGGAGTTGTACTCTATAATGGGTCTAATGTGTGTTGAGTAGAGGGAACAATGACCTCTTTTTACCTGGATGAGAACCCTTTTATGATTAGGTGTGCCACATAGAAGGACTTCCTGACTACTGTGGCTATCAAAGGACAGACTACTGTCCACCTGGGTCCCAAGGTTTCTTATCACACATTCGGTGTGAAGTAGACTGCTGTCTATGTAGTAGTTCATGGGTACAGAGTTTTTACCAAAGGGGATGACAATGCACTTTTTGGCATTGAGCTTGAGGCCATGGCTCTGACACCAGGCATCTGTCTGTGAGGCCCTTCTGTAGGATTTCCACATAATTTGGGGACTCTACTATGGTTCCTAGTTTGCAGTCATCTGTGAAATTCGTTAGCCAGAGGCCTTCTGTGTTAGCCTGTACGTCAGAGAAGTAGATACCAAACAGGAGAGGTCCCAGTACTGAACCATGTGGTACTTCACTTGTCACTGATCTGAGGAAAGCTACTTCCACTCCGACTATATCCTTGACTAGTTCTGCCCCAATACCCTCAGATCAGAATGGGTCTTGGAGCCTAAGTGTCTGTGTCAGATCTGAGGGGATTGGTTTGGCTCTGATTTTGTCAGACCTGTCCCTTCCTCTCAGAGCCTCGGCCCTGAACAGTTCAATCTGGTTCCACCCCTGAGGCATGGATCTGGGGGAGGTCTAGACCTACTTTAGTTGGGAGTTTTGAATCTGAGAAGGTGGGTTGAAGCCTCTCTGGGTCTGTCGACTTTTGAGGTGGTGAAAAGGGCTTTCCAAAGAGAATGTCCCACTGATGTTTTGGACTTGCCCCTTTCTCTCATTGGTTCTGAGCTCTGAGTTGATCAGACTTATTCCACAGGGGAAGCCACTTCCAATAATTGTCCATTCAGTTCCAATAGAGGAACTTCCATTCTCTTCTGACACCTCGACTGAACACCCCATGGAGGAGGTGCATTGGAAAAGAACGTGCAAAAGGAGAGACATTGACTCCCCAATGGAGGCTCTCCCTGAGGATACCGTGTTTTGATGGAGAGCGGGGCCCCACAGATCACCATCGGATGACATCTCCTTTGGAGATATTTTAGAAATCCTAAAACTAAAGGGTGGCTGGTCTTCCCAAAACCCCTCACCAGATGTTTTGGTATTTTTGGAAACTTTTGGTTCTGGTCTGTCTACATCTTGGGTTATCCCCCTCCAGCAGACAAACTTATTGATTTGGTTTCCCACCAGGCTTGGAAGGAACCATATACCATCGAATCCATTCCCAAAAGACCTGAGAAATTTTTAGTCCCACCAATAGACCCTGCTGGAGCAAAGTAGTCCCAATTGATGCTATGGTGGTAGCAGCAGCCACCAAGAAAGAGCTAGCGGAACAGAGCTCTTCTGTTCATCACCCAAACAGGGAGTCTAGACAGATTTGGAAAGCAAATCTTTGCCTCAGCAACCTTTGCCCTGAGGTCGCTAATCTACCTGGCACACACTACTAGGCTTCCACGTGATTTGACCAACAAACTTTCAAATACTCTGGGTTCATGTTTGCTGAGGACCTCAAAAGAACGTCCTTGCAATTGGCCATTGATGTCCTTTAAGGATGCATCTGCAGTCTTTACAAATGGGTTGTCCTGTCGTCAGGCAGCCCTTCGGTCGGCCGGATTCCAAAGTCTGGGTCTGGCTTCGGCTGGTGTCGCACTTCACCTGACGTCATTGCGGCAGTTATTCGGGTATAAAGGCATCAGCCGACGCCATTTTCCTCAGTCTTTCTTGCAGCGTGGCGCCCGAAGCAGAAGCTGTTCGCAAGTGCCGGTCGGACAGATCCAGAGATTACTACTACCGAATACTACTTCGAAGACTTCTAAAAAGCTAAGTACCCTCTTGGGGACTCTTTCTTGCCTCAGCCGATGTCAGAAAAAGTGAATAACTGTTTAACTTGTGGGAAACAAATACCTCATAAAGATTTCCACTCTTACTGCTTACCTTGTTTAGGCCCAGACCACGACATAGCAGCTTGTTTAGCCTGTGCTTCTTTTAACCGACGGACGCTTAGACGTCGGTTGGAGTTTGCTGAACAGTTTTTCGGCTCAGATTTCGCGTACATTATGCCGTCGGATCCCCCGACTTCACAAGTTGCTAAGAAACGCAAAGAAAAGGACCGACACTCGCGGTCCGTTAAGCAAACTGCGAGTGTCTCGGTTTCGGCCGAAACCGAGCAAGCGGTTCTAACTTCAGCCGAATCCATGACTACTACCGAGGCCCCTTCTAACCTGGTTGAATCGGCCTCTGAAATCCTACCTGCTACTGTGGTTTCACAAGAGTTATCGGACACCATCCCCTTGGATGTTTCAACCCCTGCACGTGGTGCTGCTAGGCCTCCTGCAGCCATGTCCATAAAGGCCTTTGCCAGGGCTAAAGCAGCCAAAACCTCTAAGTCTGTGCCTGTTAAGTCCCCCTCTCACAGGCCCAGCTCCAGTTCCCAAATGCTTACTCTGGCAGAGGATCTCATCTCTTTAATAAGGGGATCCCAACCCCATCCAGACAGGGCCTCTCAACCTCCTCCAGAAAAGAGACCTAGAGCAGAGCCCCCTGAGCCAGTGTCCTCAGATGATTCTTCTGATGATTCAGACAATACAGACCATCCAGAGGCTCCTTTTTCTACTTATGAAGACTCCGATGCTGAGGAATCGATTCCTTCTGCCTCTCCACCAGAGGAATTTTCCTTTGGGGAAACCTTACATGCCATGAGGGAGCAATTTCAATGGCAGGGCAAGATTTCTCAGATTCAAGGAAAATGCTTAGGACTTTTTTGCATTTACCACAACATAGGCCTTTAGCTATACCTCCAGTTCTTCCTGTTGTAGATGATGCATTTAATGATGCTTGCACTGCTCCTGATACTTTACCTCCAGCCCCTGCTAAGCCCGATAGGTTCTACAGGGTCCCGGACACACATCACCATTTATACAAGGCCCTTTGCAGATCCCGAGACTATCTCCCAGGGGCCTAAGGCAGTAGCCGACCTCATTTAAAATCCCTCCCTCTGAAAGGGAATCCAGGTCCTTAGAGAGATGGGGTAAAAAAGTATACACCTCTGCTACTCTCTCAGCTAGGGCATTGAACTGCCAGTTTCATATGATCCAATACCAGGAGTTTATGCTTGATCAGTTAACTAAGAAACTGTCCTCTGATGACTCTTTAGATAAGAAATTTGTTCTTGAAATGGTGCATAACATTCAGCAGGTTAGTAACCATTCTTTAAAATGTGGCTATGATGCAGTGGAGGCTTACTTTAGATCAGCCATGACTGGCACAGTTATCAGAAGGCATGCATGGTTGAAAGAACAAGTCTTGCCGGATCATGTTAAAGCAAAACTGTTAGATGCTCCTATGGATAAGGTCAATTTATTTGGTTCTCCTGCTCAGCAGGTACTGAAGAAAATGGAAGAGAAGGCAAAATCTGTACAAACAGTGAAAGATTTCTTACAGGTTCAGCCTCCAAGGTTTAGCAGGAACTGGCCTTCCAAAAATTGGTCCTTTCCAGACTCCTCTAAAACACAGAGAGGCAGGAATAGGCGTTCAAGAGGCAGAAACCAATCCAGAGGAGGTGCCTACAGGGGACGCCAGTGGCAAGGTAA
Organism: Protopterus annectens; assembly: GCF_019279795.1. Classification (NCBI taxonomy): domain Eukaryota; kingdom Metazoa; phylum Chordata; order Ceratodontiformes; family Protopteridae; genus Protopterus; species Protopterus annectens. The sequence goes on from NC_056728.1 coordinate 1,611,150,472, forward strand.
CAACCAACGAGGCACAGACACAACTACTACCACTGCAACAGGACAATCACAGTGACTTGGCTCTGGCACCGCCTACCAGAGAACAAATAGCAGCACCCTTAGGCGGAAAGTTAGCCCTATTTTCAAAAAACTGGCACTGCATCACAAGAGACAAGTGGATTTTGCAAACTATAGACCACGGCTACAGGTTTCATTTCCATACTTTACCAGCAAAAAGAGGAATGCCAAACCTACCACCAAATCAAAAGACAGAAGCTCTAAAACAAATAGCTCAATTAGTAAAAATGAGAGCTGTGGAAAAGGTACCATCTATAGAACAAGGAAAGGGATTTTACTCCAGACTCTTCCTGGTACCAAGAAAAGAAAACAATTGGAGGCCTATTCTCGACCTGTCCGCTTTAAACACATTCATCATTGTTCCAAAATTCAAAATGCTGACCCTACAGCAACTTCTTTCCATGCTGGGCAAGGAGTCTTGGCTGGTGACTCTAGATCTCAAGGAGGCATACCTGCACGTCCCCATACGACCAAATTGCAGAAGATACCTCAGATTTCTTGCAGGATCAGAGCATTATCAATTCTCAGCATTGCCCTTTGGCTTATCTACTGCGCCCAGAGTGTTCACGAAATGCCTGGCATCAGTAATCGCTCACTGCAGGCTTCAGGGAATCCAAATATATCCATACCTGGACGACTGCCTGATACAAGCGGACAACAAAAACAAGCTAACAGAAGACTTACAAAGAGTCATTTACTTACTGCAAGCCCTGGGATATACAGTCAATATAAAAAAAATCAAGACTGATTCCATCCCAAAGAATAACCTTCTTAGGTGCAAAATTGGACACAACAAAACAGATGGCATTCCTAACTGCAGAAAAGCAAGAACAACTTCCTCTCTACTTCTTGGCATTAACAAAACAGAGCCGACTAACAGCAAGGAAAGTACTGCAGGCCTTGGGCTTCATGGCATCCTGCATAATCATGGTCCCTCATGCCAGACTACATATGAGGAAAGCTACAGTGGTACCTGAAGAACTTATGGTCTCAACACAGGCACAGCCTAGAAACCGAAATACCTCTAATCCCATGCCTGAAACAAGAGTTCCTATGGTGGGCTCAGGCATGTCAGTCAAACCCACGTTTGCCCTTCCACAGCATTCAACCAAGCCAAACCATCACAACGGACGCCTCAGACCTCGGTTGGGGGGCCCACATGCTGGACAAGTGCATACAAGGCTTATGGACTCAAGATCAGCTGCACCTGCACATAAATCAAAAGGAAATGCTGGCAGTAAAACTGGCAATCCAGAATTTCAGACCATTCCTCCAAGAAGGCCAGTTGATGATAAGGACAGACAACACCACAGTCATGTGGTACATCAACAAACAGGGAGGCACTCATTCATACCCCTATGCGGATGGCACTGGACCTATGGAATATGGCTCTGAGCTACAACATTCAGTTACAAGCAATTTTTGTACCGGAAAAGAAAACATCCTAGCAGACATATTAAGCAGAACTACCTGGATGCTCACGAATGGATGCTACACCCGGACATCTTCAAGGCCATCACAAGGAAATGGGGACTACCACAGATAGACCTATTCGCATCCCTGCTCAATCACCAGCTCAAGAAATTCTGCACAAGAACGTACCACCCACTTGCTTGGAAGGTGGACTCTCTATCCTTCAGTTGGAAAAGCCTGACAGCATATGCATTCCCACCTCTTCCTTTGATGCACAAGGTGCTATTGAAAATCAAAGAGGAACGTCCAAGGATCATTCTGATAGCTCCAGACTGGCCAAGACAACATTGGTACCCATTACTGAGGAGCATGTCTCGGGGACAAATGTGGACACTACCCCTGATCCCATTGCTGTTAACTCAGAGCGGCTACAACACCCTGCATCCAAACCTGAAAACTCTGCAGCTGTCTGCCTGAAACATTACATAATAACAACTAACCCAGATTTATCCCAAAGGGTTAAAGACATTATCCTTGAGGCCCGCAGACCTTCAACAAGAAGGAACTATGCAGGAAAATGGAAAAGATTTCTCGTTTGGAGTACTGAAAGGGGAAAAGATGTGTCAAAAGTAGACATAGCCAACATCCTGGAGTATTTGGCAGAGCTTCTCCATACAGGCCTGTCCTATTCCTCCATCAAGATACATGCATCAGCTATTTCTGCAGAATACAGCTTCGATCCCCCTGTCTTCTCGCATCCTCTACTCAGGCAGTTTCTGAGAGGAATTAAAAATGTAAAACCTCCTAGGAAACCACCGTTGCCAGCATGGGACTTGAACTTTGTGCTAGAAAAATTGACACTCCCACCTTTCGAACCAGCAGCAACAGCAGAACTTCAACACTTATCCTGGAAAACTGCTTTCCTGCTGGCAATTACCTCAGCAAGAAGGGTTTCTGAGCTACAGGCTTTAATGGCAGTACAACCCTTCTTAATCTTCCATCAAGACAGAGTGTCCATAAGAACAAATCCTACATTTATGCCTAAGTTGGTATCCAGAGTATCTTTAAACCAGGCTATCCACCTACCTACATTCTTCCCCAATCCACAGAACATGGGGGAAAGACTGCTGCATACTTTGGATGTACATAAACAGTTACGCTACTACCTGGACAGAACCAAGGGCAATAGAAAAACTGACCAACTTCTGGTAGCATATGCAACAGGAAGGGAAGGAAAAGCAATTTCAAAACAGACAATCTCCAAGTGGATAGGAAATTGCATCAGATTCTGTTACTCCTACCATGGAAAGCAAACTCCACAGAACATAAGGCCTCATTCTACAAGGGCTACAGCCACTACCACAGCTTTCTTAAGAGGAGTGGCTACCAAGGACATTATAGAGGCTGCTACTTGGACCTCCGTGCATACATTTGCCAAGCATTATAACTTACCTTTATACTCTAGATCCCGAGCAGGGTTTGCCACTGCTGTTTTACAAGGGATCCTAACTACACCATAATTTCTTCTCTTTTCCTCCTCCCCTAGTTTAGCTATGGTATTCTACCCATTTGTAAAGACTGCAGATGCATCCTTGAAGGACATAGTACAGTTTTGTACCTACCATAAATGTAGATGTCCGAGAGGAATGCATCTGCAGTCAGGATTACCCACCCTCCTTCCCCTCTGAGGTACTCCTAGGGTATTTGCCAATCTACAGCTAGCTTGGGGGGGATCTATTATGGTGTATTTGTTTGTATATATGTACATACATGCTTATTTTATGTGTTTGCTCTCTACTGTTTGGAAACTTTGGCATTTATCCAAATTTAGCCATCCAAGAGGGCACCTGGCATCTGGGGCAAGAAACACTGAGGAAAATGGCGTCGGCTGATGCCTTTATACCCAAATAACTGCCGCAATGACGTCGGGTGAAGTGCAACACCAGCCGAAGCCAGACCCAGACTTTGGAATCCGGACGACCGAAGGGCTGCCTGATGACAGGACAACCCATTTGTAAAGACTGCAGATGCATTCCTCTCGGACATCTACATTTATGGTAGGTACAAAACTGTACTTTATCCATATCAAACGCTTCAATGAGGTTGATCTCTCACACAGCTTGAAGGGATCTTGTGAGCAGCCTGTCAAGGCATCTCCATGAGGAGACATTCCTGGATGCAGCTATGCAACCTTGTGAAGCCTTTTAAGATTTCCTTTATCTATGCCCCATTCATTGGCAATTCCTTGTTTGAGCTGTCAGTAAATGAGACACTTACCCACAGTGAACAAGATGGAAAGACTGTTTGCCATAGGAATCAAGTTTTCTTCAGCTCCGTGAATATTTTCTAGGAGTCAGCGAGGCAGTAAGATGATGTAGTTCCGAAAATTGTGAGGGACCTTCCCAAGATCCACACAGTAGCAATTCCTCCAGAGGCAGAATAGGAAATTGTAATGGCAGACATTGCCCTAGAGGCAATTGAGATCTGCAGAACCACAGCTTCAGAGATTCTTTTCCAGACAGGCCCTTTCAGTGCTTCTGAAGTGCTGCCTGACTGTTTAATTCTAGAGGCAGTCTAGAGTTAATGGTCTTTGCACCCAGATGCCTGGGCAAATATAACACAAGGTACATGGGTGCTAAGAGTAATATCCAGGGATGCGGGGGTTTCTTGCATACAAATGTTTCCTTTCTCCATCCTGCAAAAGGAAGAAACTTCCTTATGTTCCACCCAGTCGCAGGAAGGCAGCAGCGTAAGAAATCAAAAAGCTGCTAGACAAGAGTCATCCAAAAGGTCCTGCCCGACCAAATAAGATTCGGAATGTATTCCTGCTTATTTTTTAGTGCCAAAGAAAATGGGAGCTCAGACCCATTTTGGGTCTAAACGATTTTAATCTGTTTGTGAAAAAAGCAAACAATAGTCATGGTACAGTCCATCCTATCTTTTCTTCACAAGGAGAATTGGATGTGCTCAATAGATCTTAAGGATGTATACAGTCATCAAAATAGACAGGCAGTCCAGAAGACATTTATGCTTTTGGCTTGGTCATTACCAAGTCAGAGGCCTGCCCATTGGACTCATTGCAATCCCCAGAGTGTTTACCATTTGCACGACAGTGGTGGCAGCCCATTTGAGACTGAAAGGATTCCAGGTGTTTCCGTAGCTAGATGACTGGCTCCTCACTTTCTCCTCCAAGCATCTTTTGCATGTCAGAGACTGTTTGCTCCAGATTTGCAAATCATTGGCTATAACAGTTAATCATGACAAGTCAAATGCAACACCAGTCCATAGACTGGAGTTTATCGGTTCAGTTCTAGATATGACAACACAAGTAGCATTTCTACCTCATCAACATATTTCCACTGTCAGAAGCCAGGTTTGTCTTCTCCCTGCACATCCATCTCCTATGGCAAAGTAAGTACTTCAAGCACTTTTCCATAGCAGCAGCCATAGTACTACTTCCTTTATGTGGGTTCTTCAATGGACTGTAGCTGCACAGTGGTCCATTCTGTATCATCCCCTGTCCTTCCCAGTCAAGCTCCCCCCAGTTTGCAAAACACATCTACTGGTGGATACAATTGGAAAATCTTCATTGCGACAGACCTTTTGTTCTACCAACCCTGATGGGCCACAGTGACCATGGACTCTTCTCATCTGGGGTGTGGATGGAATTTCCTGGGAAGAATGATCCAAGTCATGTGGCCCTCCCCAAGAGACCAAGTTGCATATCAATGTTGTACAGCTGAGAGCAGTCCTGTTAGCATTGCAGGTTTTTCAAGATGCCCTCCCCTTTGGCTGCTTCTTTTATACCCCTGACGTCAGGGAAGGAGCATCAGCAGCCGGCGCAGGACCCAAGACTTTGGAATTCAGGCTGACTGAGGGCAACCTGCCAGCAGGATTACCCAAATGTAATGACTGCAACAGTGAATACACTCGTACATCTACATTTATGGTAAGTGTACACAACTGTATTTTTACCCCCCCCCCCCCCAAAAAAAAAAAAAAAACTCAGCACCTGTCGCCACTGTCAGTGACGGACAAAGGTGGAACACTTGGGACAAATTTATGGTTTCCCATCCACTCATCTAGGTTGCGTTTGAAGAGGGTCAGTAAGGTACTCTGACATGTATGGGAAGTCTAGAGTATGGGAATGGGTGATGTCATCAAACAGCTTTCTAATTGCGACATGCATTGCAAGGAAAAAAACAATGTGCTACAGACAAACTAAGCAGATCCATTTTGATGCCTCATGAGTGGTGTCTGTCAGTCTGTGGTAGAGATGATCTGGCGGCGTTGGGGCTGACCTTGCTGTGACCTCTTTGCCACTCCCCACAAGAAGTGCAGCAGGTAGTTTGCTCATCCCCCCTCAAGGGGAGTCAGTGCGAGATGTTCTAGTCCACACTTGGTCATCAGGTTTCCGTTATGCATACACTCCTCTTCCACTGAAGAAAACAAGTCAGTTGAAGAGCTCAGTAATCCTTATTGCCCATTTCTGGCCTCAGCAAGTATGGTTCCCCTTCCTGTGGTCTCATCTTAGTTATCTTCCATGGATCCAACTCTGGATCGCCTTTCTCGCCCACCAGGGATCCAACATCCCAACATACAGGCTCTCAAACTAACCACATTGCTTACTTCTAGTAATTTAGACAGCCCAGGCTCTCTTCACCTGTACATGACATTCTTTTGGCTTCTCAAAAAGAATCTACCAAAGAACTATACAAAAGCAAATGGAAAAGATTCCCCTTTGGGCTTTAAATAAGGAAATTGACCCTTTCTGTGCCCCATTCTCTGCAATTCTCCAGATTTGACTCCTAGTTTTGAAAAAGGAGCTAGTTTCTCTACAATTAAACGTCAGCTGGTAGCAATTTCCAATTTTCACATGGGGAACAGACATTTTTCTGTGGTTTCATCTAAATTATCTAAAGCTTTCCTGAAAAGTATTTTTCTTCTAAGGCCTCCAGTAAAGGATGCCATTACTTCTCCAGAGTGAGAGTCTGAACTCCAGGCTCTTCTTTCAAAAATGCTTTGTATCTTTTTGATAAGGATAGGGTTTCCTTTTGGACTAACCCTTCCTTTTTACATAAAGTGGCTTCTGAAAATAACATCAACCAATGCATTCACTTAACCAGTTTTCTTTCTAAATTTTTTGAATAAATGAGTGTATGCGTCATCTTCTTCTTGATGTGTACAGACCACTGTTTTTATTTTTACATGACGAAACAAATTAGAACATCAGATAAAGTCTCTCTCTTTCACCAAAAAGGCTGGGTTGTTCAATCTTTAAAGTTACTTTAGCCAAATGGATAATGGACTGTATTTCTTGGATTTATTTTCAGAAGGGTGTCACATTATTTAAACATACCTTCCAAGGCTCATTAAACCAAAATCTATGGCTACATAGTATTTTTTGTCAAAAACCTCTTTTGATGATATTTGCGCTGCAGCTACATGGTCCAGTGTTCATACCTTGGTTACTCATTACAAGTTTGATATTATATCTAGAAACGGAGCTGCCTTTGGTTTGGCGGTTCTCCAGAATGTCCTTTCACGAGGGCTACCCAAGATCAATGTAGCTTGGGACTCTGTCCTATATATCGAGGATGAATGAAAAGGACAATCTCAAATTTAAAAGTTATGTACATAGTATAACTAGGTATCTGTGCTGTCCATTTTCATTCTTCCTTAACTTCCCTCCCATCCATTTTTCTGGAGAGACCTAGTGGACTGTATTGAGAACCTACAGTTCTGGGTTTGAGCCCTGTCTTTTCTATCAAACCTGTACCTGTCCCTGTTTTAACTATAGGGATATATGGCAGCAAACTGTATATGAGGTAGTGGTGTTGGAATAGGGTATTATGGGTAGATGGAGGAGCTCAAGAGCTGGATCGAAAGTCTGGAATAAGTGGCAGAGTTCGATCAGAGGGTCAGATTCGAACCCCATTTGTTTGGAAGAAAGGACATGGACAACACAGATGGATAGTTATAGTAGGTGCATAACTTTTAATTTGCTTAGTTATACCAATTTGTTCACCTAGTACTTCTGACGGAGTAGTCTGAAAGGAATTTTTAAAGTCTGCCAACTTATTACATTCACAGAAAATATGTTCCTAATTACTTCTTTCTTCCCCATCACACATTTGCTGTCTCCCTGAGAAAATTTCTTTGGAGCCTAGTTGGGGTATAAAAATACCTATGTAAACACTTCCAAACAAAGTTACTAAATTTTCTAGTCTTTGTTGCATATTTGAGAGACATACAAAAAAAAGAATGGGGGAATATATGTAAGTCTCTATTCCCAATTCTTTCTAACCTCCTCTGATTCTTGTTATAATGCAGTACTTTATATGCTTTAATAATTTTCCCTAAAACAGCAACTTCTGTTCTAGATTCCACTAAAAACTCTACCAGTGCTGGTCTTTCACTTGACAATTCCCCTGTTTCTTTCTGTTTACTATACTCTGATATCAATCCTTGAAATGGAGGGCATTTTCTATCCTGCAATCCAAATTAATTTCTGGCCTATTACCTTTCCCTGTCTAATTATTTGCTCCCAATATCGTGGTTCCTTTCCAGATAAATTCCAGCTCCCTCTTGCCTATTGTTTGTATGACTAATTGCAGTCATCCCTGTTGGTAGAATGTCCTTTCTCCATTCCCATGTTGGCTTCATTCTTAGAATACTTTCTGCTGCTTTATGAATATAATATTATTTATGGTTATTGTTGCGTTTAAGGATCTACATTCAAATATCCCACTCATTCCTCGTTTCTTGAGCTTCCTCCCCAATTTCGTTATCCTCCCTTTCGACTTTGAATCTTTCTATCTTTCTGCTTGCGCTATGTATAGGAGCCTTAACAGCATAGCTTTGAAATATCCCTTCCTTCAAATCAGGTAATCCCAAATCACCTTGTTCCGTTGGAAGAATCATTTTATTCCGCTTGACTCTTGCTCTCTTCCCTTCCCAGATAAAATCCTTCAGCACTTTATTAATTACTATCCACAACTTCTCCCCGGGTGATAAATATATGCATGACCTGTGTATAAAACTAAAAGGACTAAAAACATTTTAACTGTTTGTATCTTGCTACTTATGATGAACAGAGCTTCCAAGTTTTCAGTTTTTGTATAATCTTTTGTTTAGTCTCTTCCCACATATCCTTAAGAGTGTGGCTTAAAACATGAGTCTGTTGTGGCTGCTAATTACTTCATTTTATCATTGTCCCCAGAAATATGGATGTTGTTGAACCAGTTTGTGTGTCGGTACGTAGTTTACAACTATTGTCTTTGTTTTAGCTTCATTAATTTTGTATACCAAAACAACTTGAAACTGTTTCAAAATGTTTCACAACACTGAGATGTCCTGTCCTTTTCCGGTTATATCACGTGTAAAATATCTGCAAATAGTCAGCTTTTCTTGACTACCATACCAATTCTGTCCTTGAATTTCTAAGTCCCTTATTTTCTTTGCCAGTGGTGGTTGTAAATATAATGCAAATAACAAAGGAGAAAGAGGACACACCTGCCTGGTTCCTTTGCTCAAACAGAAGTTATTAGAGAGGAGCCCATCCACTATAATTTTTGCCACCAATCCCTCATATATCCTCCTAATCAACCATATAATTTTATCTAGAAAGCAAATGCTTCCATTGCCCTCCTCATAAAATCCCAGCTTGCTCTGTCAGATGCTTTCTCTGCATCAATACCCACCAACAACGGCGTATTTTCTTATATTCTGCTTCCCTCTGGGTCATCATTGTTCTGCTAATGTTATCATATCCCTACCTCCCCTCCACAAAACCACATTGATCCATATTTATCAATTTTGGCATCACCTTTGCCATTATAGACATAAACACTTTGTGTCTCTATGAAGCTGGATCTGACTGGTCTTTACCCCTCTGTAGGTATTAGTCACCATAGCTTTGTTACAGGATGTTGGTGTTTCCCCTCCTCTTAAAATACTGTTAAACAAAACCTTTCAGATTGTTGGTAGCTTTTTCCCTCCTGGCTTCTAAACTTCTACAGGAATGCCATCTATTCCTGGAGACTTTCCTATAGATTGGTTATAAGTCACCATTTTTATTTCTTCTTCTCCTATACTAACTGTTGGCAATTGAGCCTCATCTACCTCCTAGGCCTGTCATATATAAATATTCCATAAATGTTGATGTTCATCGTGTTTCACTGTTGCAATCATTACACTTGGGTTATCCTGCTGGCAGGCTACCGGCAGTTGGTCTGAATTCCAAAGTCTAGGTCCGGCGTTGGTTGCTGTCGCCTCCTCCCTGATGTCAGTGCGCCAGGGGTATAAAAGATGCAGCCGACGCCATTTTCTTCAGTCTTTCTTGTCGCGCGGTGCCATAAGCAAAAGCAGTTTGCAAGTGCCGGTCGGCCGACTCCTGAGTTTTCTTGTGGGAAGGAAATACCTCATAAGGATTTTCATTCTTACTGTATTCCTTGCCTAGGCCCTGATCAAAACGTTACTAGCTGTTGGTTTTGCACTAGATTTAACCAACGCACTGTTAAGCGTAGGTACGATTTTGCCTTTCATTACTTTGGCCGAAGATTCAATTATATAATGCCGTCGTAACAGCCGACGACCGGAGTTTACAAAAAGTGCAAGGCTACATGAACTCCAAGAAGAGCTAAACCCAAACATAAAACTACTGTTCAGTCTCAGCCTTACTACAGGATATGTGCCCAAAGAGTGGCGTACAGCAGCAGTGGTCCCTCTCCATAAAGGTGGTGCCTCAACGGATCCTGGAAACTATCGCCCCATAAGCCTGACTAGCTTGGTCTGCAAAGCTATGGAAAGGATCATAATGGACCTCATAAATAAAGATATTGGGGACCTACAGACACTCGATCCTACCCAGTGTGGATTTAAGGGCAGATCCTGCCTCTTAAACCTGGTTGATTTCTTTGAAACAGTCACCAAGGCCATTGACGAGGGGAAGGTGGTCCACACAGCCTTCCTGGACTTCGCAAAAGCCTTTGATACAATACCCCACTCTGGCATCATAGGTAAGCTCACCAGCTTAAATATAACTCCCTATGTCACTAGATGGGTTGCAAACTGGCTCAAGGACAGAACCCACATGGTTAGAATTGCTGGAGCCATGTCAGACTCCAAACCAGTTACAAGTGGTGTACCACAAGGCTCAGTCCTGGGATCTCTCTTGTTCGGTATATATTTCTCGGAGGTACAGGCCAACACAGAAGGACTGTGGCTGACCAAGTTCGCAGATGACTGCAAACTGGGCACCACAATCGACTCTCCAGCCGACACAAGCATCCTCCAAAAGGGCCTCATAGAAACAGACAACTGGTGCCAGAGCCATGGCCTCTTGCTAAATGCCAAAAAGTGTATAGTCATCCCATTTGGCAAAAACAAAGTGCCCACAAATTACCACATAGGTGGTAATCCATTAAGTACAGAAGAAGTAATTAGGGACCTGGGGACCCAAGTTGATAGCGATCTCTCATTTGACAACCACGTGGCCAAAGTGGTTAGAAAAACATTTTATATAGCCCACCTAATCATAAAGGGATTCACATCTAGATCAGGGGAGGTCATCGTGCCTCTTTACTCATCCCTCATCAGGCCCATAATTGAGTACAATGCCCCTTTTGGGATGTACCTTATCAGACACCTGCAGCAACTGGAAAGACCCCAAAAGTACCTCACCAAGAGGATCAAAGTGCTCAAACAGATGCCATATGCTGCCCGGTTAAAGAAACGCGAGGGCGATCTGTGCCTGACGTATAAAGCCATGTCCAACCCGGAATTAATGGACATGCTGCACCTCAGAAAATCCAAATCCCATCGAGCTACGCTCGAGAGACTTGAACCTCAGCACTGAAATAAATCGGACATGCTGGAGGGACAGATTCATAACCCAGAGGCTCCCTTCACTCTGGAATAAAATCCCAGTCCAGGTTAGGCAGAGTCCCTCATTGACTCTCTTCAAGAGGAATCTTGATGAGTGGATGGGAGATTGTAGGTTTACCCCGGGTATCACTTCTGTGTCACTGTTAGACAGAGGCACAGTATACAAACCTCAAAAAAGGGCATAGCAAAATAAATTTAAAATGGGTGGCGAAAGCCAAACACATTCTGGCTAGGGTTATAAATGCCCTAGGGCAGATAGCCTAGTATGAACCTATGAACCTATGAAAAAGAAAAGGACAGGCATCCGGGGTCCAAAACCGACAACGAGGCTGCCGCTAAGCCAGTCGCCGGTTCTCAGTGAGGAGCTTTCACAGCCCGTGACACCTGCTACCTCAGAGCCACAGGCCGCTGACGACTCCCACATGGAGCCAGCTAGGCCTCTGGATACTCAAGGTATTGGACCCTCAGAAACTATCCCCTCAGGTGGGTCCGGAGCCGCTGAGCAGGCATCGGCTTCTGAGGGTGTTTTCAGACCTACACAGTTATATGTAAAGCCTACTTCAGCTTCAAAAGCAAGGACTAAAGCAGCTCTAAAGACAAAGAAACAAGTACAGCATTCTCCTGGACAGACTTCCATGCCTAAAAAACAGATGCTCAAAATGGCCGAAGACTTAATTACCTTGATCAGGGGTTCCCATCCCCCTCCTGATAAGAGGTCTAGGCAAGAGACAGAATATGAATCTTCAGATCAGGTTTCCATTTCCTCTGACTCCTCCTCTGAACAGGAATACTCTCTTCCTCCCTATGAGGATTCTGATGCTGAAGAATCTATCCCTTCAGCCTGTCCTCCTGAGGATTATTCTTTTGGGGAAACCTTGCATACCATGAGGGAGCACTTCCACTGGGAGAGCCAAGACTACTCAAAATCAAAGAAAAGGCTTAGAGATTTTCTTTTACTACCTCAACATAGGCCACTTGCTATTCCTCCTGTGTTAGACATTGTGTATGATGTGTTTTCAGAGTCCGGCCTATCTCCTGACTCTTTACCCCTTGCCCCTGTTAAACTAGATGGATACTACAGGGTTCCAGATTCTCATAAATTCCTTTATAAAAACCCTGCTGCAGACCCAAAAAACATTTCTCAGGGTCCCAAAGGGGTCAAGGCTTCCACTGCAAAAAAAACCTATCCCCTCTGACAGGGATTCAAGGGCACTAGACAGATGGGGGGAAAAGGTTTACACTTCTGCTACTTCGGCTATAAGGGCTTTAAATTGTCAATTTCATATGCTTAAATATCAGCAATACTTAATGTCACTGCTTAAACAGAAACTGTTGACTAATTCTGATTGTGCAGAAAATAAGGAAATGCAGGATTTATTGCATGCAACTGAACAAGTGGGAAAGCTTACATTGCAATGTGGTTTTGATTCTCTGGAGGCCTCTTGCAGGGCTGCAGTTACGGGTTCTGTCATTAGGAGGCATGCTTGGTTAAAGGAACAGAATTTGTCTGATCGTGTTAAAGCAAAATTATTGGATGCTCCATTACAGCATGATACTTTATTTGGTGTTAAAGCAGAGGAGGTGTTGACGAAAATGGAGGACAAAGCAAAATCTATGCAAACAGTAAAGGATTTCATACAGGTACAACCACCCAGATTTAGCAGGAACTGGCCTACAAAGAATTGGTCCTTTCCAGTGTCAGACAGGCCACAAAGAGGCAGATACAGACGCCCCAGAGGCAGATCCCAACCCCAGGGCTCATACAGGCCTAAACAGTGAGGCGCTTCTACCTCCAAAAGCAGAGAAGACAAATCACAACTATACAGGAAACAGTCCCAGTGACTTTCCTCTGCCTGCACCAAGCAGTTATCTTTTGGCAGCCCCCTTGGGGGGGGAAACTAGCACTTTTTTTTCTCAAAATTGGCACATGATCACCCAGGACAAATGGGTCTTGAATATAGTGTCCCAGGGCTACAGGCCCCACTTTCACACCCTGCCAAGGGCAAAGGTATGCCAGACCTGCCACACAATCAATGGGCAGAGGCACAAAAACAAGTTTCATCCCTCATGGACATGAGGGCCATTCAGCAAATACCACAGCAAGAGCAGGGGCAAGGATTTTACTCGAGACTTTTCTTGGTACCCAGAAAGGACAAAGCCTGGAGACCAATACTGGACCTGTCTATTGTAAATAATTTTCTGGACATTCTAAAATTAAAAATGTTGACTTTGCAGCAGCTTCTGCCCATGCTGGGCAAGAAGGCTTGGCTTGTAACCTTGGACCTAAAAGAGGCATACCTGCATGTACCAATCAGACAATCTTGCAGAAGATACCTCAGATTCTTAGCAGGATCAATGCACTACCAGTTCTCTGCACTGCCCTTTGGCTTATCTACTGTGCCCAGGGTCTTCACAAAATGCCTGGCACCAGTAATTGCATACTGCAGACAAAGAGGAATTCGCATATATCCTTACTTGGACGACTGCCTCATTCAAGCAGAGAACAAGGAAATCCTACTAAAGCATCTGGCGTTTGTAAAAAGATTACTAATTTGCCTAGGGTACACAGTAAATGAAAATAAATCAAAACTATTACCCTCTCGAGATGATATTCCTGGGTGCAAGCTTAAATACACCTGCCCAGATGGCTTATCTCATGCCAGACAAACAAAGGCAACTGACTTCTTACTTCAAAATGTTGGCAATAAAGACCCAGTTATCTGCAAGAAAAATTCTGCAGGCTTTGGGCTTCATGGCATCCTGCATTCTACTAATTACATATGCCAGACTGCATATGAGGAAACTACAATGGTATCTAAAAAGTGTTCGGACTCAACGTTGCCACAGCCTGGAAGCATTAATTACCCTCCTTCCATGCCTGCAACAGGAGTTTCGATGGTGGGCACAGGCCTATCACCACAGCAAGGGATAGCCATTCAACTTTCTCACAGTCAGGCAGTCAATAACAACAGATTATGCCTGGGGGCACACATGTCAGGAAAATGTATTCAGGGCACATGGCCTACAAGCCAAAGGCATCTTCATATCAATCAAAAGGAGATGCTAGCTGTTCAGAATGCCCTGACAGCTTTCAAGGATCTACTTCATCCAGGACAACTACTGATGAGGACGGACAATACTACAGTCATGTGGTACATAAACAAGCAGGGAGGCACACATTCCTACCCCCTCTGCAGACAAGCCATGACTTTGTGGGACACAACATTGACTTATCAAGTACACCTGCAAGCACAGTTCCTGCCAGGAAAGATAAATACTCTGGCAGATGAACTAAGCAGAAACCTCAAGGATCCCCACGAGTGAAAACTGGATCCACAAGTCTTCAGCATGATAATAAAGAAATGGGGATGCCCAGACATAGATCTATTTGCCTCTCCTCACAACTGCCAATTTCAGAGATTCTGCACAAGGACTTATCACAAGCAAGCATGGAAAGTGGATGCTCTATCATTCAGCTGGGAACCCTAACAGTATATGCCTTTCCTCCTCTACCTCTCCTTCCCAAGGTACTCCTAAAGGTCAGACAAGAGAAGCCAAAAATTATTCTGATTGCCCCAGACTGGTCGCAGCAGCACTGGTACCCAATCCTAAAGAGCTCGTCTCAAGGCCCAGCCTGGACATTACCTCTTATTCCTCACTTACTGACCCAACAAAACAATCCGATCCTGCACAGCCAACTCATGACCCTAAACCTGGCAGCATGGCGGATAATGTAGCAATTCAAAACGCGCCACTCTCTAAATCAGTGATGGATGTTATTTTGGAGGCCTGGAGGCCCAGTACCAGAAAATCTTATGCAGAAAAATGGAAGAGATTTTGTGTTTGGAACCGGCACAAGGATTTAGCACGTTTGTACCAAATATTCCTCAGATTTTACAATATCTGACTGAGATGCTGGACAAAGGCCTATCTTTTTCATCAATTAAAATCCATGCTTCTGCCATTTCAGCTCATTGCAATGCGGAACCACCTATTTTCTCTCATCCGTTGCTAAGGCAGTACCTCAGATGTGCCAAAAACATAAGACCTCCAAGGAGAGCACCAACACCTGCATGGGACCTCAATTATGTCTTGGAAAAAACTCACACTGCCTCCTTTTGAGCCAGCTAATACAACTGAGATAAAATACTTATCATGGAAAACCGCTCTGCTCCTAGCAATTACCTCTGTAAGACGAGTCTCAGAGTTACAGGAACTCATGGCTGTGGAACCTTTTATCATTTTCCATCCAGACAGGGTTTCTCTGAGGACAAACCCGACATTTATGCCTAAGGTAGTGTCCAGTGTGGCTCTTAACCAAACCATTCATTTGCTTACCTTTTATCCAAACCCACAGAATAAGGGTGAGAGACTTCTGCATTCTTTGGACATACACAGACAGCTATGCTTTTACTTGGACAGAACTAAAGCTTTCAGAAAGACTGAGCAACTTTTAGTGGCATATGCTGCCGGATCACAAGGAAAGCCTATCTCCATACAGACTATTTCAAAATGGATAGGCCACTGCATTCGTTTCTGCTATTCACAACATGGCAAATCAGTGCCTAAGGGCATTAGGCCACATTCGACCAGAGCAGCAGCCACTTCAGCAGCCTTCCTCAGAGGAGTACCAACCAAGGATATATTAGAGGCTGCAACTTGGAGTTCAGTGCACACTTTTACAAAGCACTACCACTTACCTCTCTACTCTAAATCCAGAGCAGGCTTTGCCACTGCAGTTCTGCAGGGCCTCATAGCCATGCCTAATCCTATTTAGACCCAGCCACCCTGCCTCAGCTTTGGGATTCTACCCAAGTGTAATGACTGCAACAGTGAAACACGAACATAGTTCAGTTGTGTACCTACCATAAATGTAGATGTTCGAGTGTATTCACTGTTGCAGTCCAGGTTACCCACCCTCCATCTCCCTTTCTTTGCTAGGACTTGTCTGTGGTGTATTTGCTTGTAGATGGAGGAAATGTTTACTTAATGCATGCATACATATTGGCATAGTTTTAGCCTACCCTTTTGGGGGCACCTGACATCTGGGACAAGGAAAACTGAAGAAAATGGCATCGGCTGCATCTTTTATACCCCTGGTACACTGACGTCAGGGAGGAGGCGACAGCAGCCGATGCCGGACCTAGACTTTGGAATTCAGGCCGACTGCGGGTAGCCTGCCAGCAGGATAACCCAAGTGTAATGACTGCAACAGTGAATATACTCTAACATCTACATTTATGGTAGGTACACAACTGTATTTCATTTGTACCTTTTATTGATTCCCATATTTCTCTGCTTTATACAGATTTCCATAAAATTTCTGAAATATTTTATTTTTTATTTATTATTTATTTTATATTTGTTGACCGGGATAGTCAGACTGGATTAATGTCCATTTTCAGCGGAGGCCCGGGGAGAAAAGCTCCAAGTAAAGCAGATACAATAAAACAATGAGAGCATATTACAAATTTAGTGTTGTCAAAAGAATTCATAAGCAAACATGAAATAAACAAGTTACACTGGTTATAGTTGCTCCCTCTTGATGAGAGTTAGCCAGGCTTGTTGCAGTGACCAAACCAATTTAGTGCCAGATGTTTGTCTAATTTTGAATTTGCCTAGGGATGAGAGCAAAGTAATATTAGTTGGAAGGGAGTTCCAGGCTCGGCCTACAGAGTTTGCAAAGAGGGAATCACTGGCTGCGTTGTTTGTTTTGTCTGAATGAGTAGCCAGTTAGAGGAGCAAATCAGTCGCGGATTGTTATAGGGGGTAATAAGATTTTTCAGTGCCAGAGTGTTTGGATTATAAAGGATTTTATTAGCCATAAACAGTAGGTTATATTGGATTAGACTGGGTAGTTCAAGCCACCGAAGCTGGTTAAGATTGATGCAGTGGTGGGTCCTAAAAGACAGGCCAGTTTCTAACTGGCAATTTGATTATAGCAGATTGAGAGTTTAAGTACAGTCTTGTTTAGGTTAGAGAGTAGGGGGAATGCATATAGAAGTGATGAAAGTAGGTGAGAGTGAGCTATGGCAATTTTGGCTTGAGGGGTTAGGAAGGCTTTTATTCTGTAAAGTAACCCTATTTTTTATGGATGGTTTTGATTAATTGGTTTACATGTAGGTCGAATATTATCAATAATGACATCTAATAGTTTTGTAGAGAGGTCAGGGGAGATTCTAGTGCCATCGTTTGCATTTATAGTAAAGGTGAAAGCAGCTGACCTTTAATGTAGGTGAGAATAACAGCATTTTAGTTTTTTGGGGATTTAGTATCAAACGTTGTTCACAGAGTCACTCGGAGCATAAATCTGTAGAAGATGTGGCTGAGCAAATCGGGGTGGAGTCGTCAGCATATTGGATACAGTTGACATTTGGGATGGCAATATACAGGTCGTTAATGAAGATGGAAAACCGTAGGGGTCCTAGTATGGAGCCTTGTGATACTCCCAAGGGTGTTGGGTAGTAGGCTAGAGAGCTTGTTTTGCCAAAGAACAGCCAGCTGCCTCCCATTGAAGTAGGATTTAAACCTTTTAAGGGCTACATAAGCCAGACAAAGTTTGCAGGGTGTGTATTAAAAGTTGGTAGTCAATCATATCGAATGCCTTGGAGAGATCCAAGAAGGAGGGCTAAGGATATGAGATTATTGTTATGGTTATTGCTTATGGTATTGGTAAAAACTACTAGAGCTGAAGTAGTGCTCTGGTGCGGACTCAAGCCATGTTTGGTATCTGCCATGAGGTGATTCTGGATTAGGTGGTGCATGAGTTGTTTGTATATACGTTTCTCCATAATCTTTGCAAGTGGAGAGAGTATAACTATTGGTCTATAATTGCAAAATTCAGTGGAGGAGCCTCCTTTATGTAGTGGGATTACTTAGGATGTTTTTCAAATGGTGGGTATATTAGCTTTTGCTATGGTACGATTAATTAGTATTGATACTGCGTAGGCGATAGCATCAGCTGATTTTTGTAGGTACTCAGCAGGGAGTTGATAAGCTGAGAGAGTGGTGGGTTTTAATTTTTTGATCAAGGTATGGATAAGTGACTTGGACACTGGTTGGAAGCTGAACGAGAATAGGTTCATAGGGATGGTACTTTCAGGGCCAGGGGAGCTAGGGGGTAATTAGCTAGCTAGGGCTTGGATTGTTTCAGTAAAGAAACTGTTAAACCTCCCGAGGTTGTTTCAGATAGTTTTATCAATGTTAGCAGCCGGAATAGGGATAGAAGTTTTTCCAGAGTGAAGTAAATTATTCAGACCTGCCCAGAACTTTTGAGGGTTGTTCTGGTTTGCTGTCTGTAGATTACAGTAGTATTGTTTTTTATCTTTTAAAATGGATTTTTTAGTTTCATTCCTAGCTTGCCTGTGTTTGATTTGATCTTGGGGGTCAAAATTTGTTTCTTCTGGCAATTTTTAGTCTAGACTCTTTAGAAAGCCATGGTGCAGTTTTTGCTTTTGTTTTCTTTGAATGGGCAGGTGCATATAAATCAAGGATTTCAGGAAATTTGCTATTGAAATATGCAGCTGCCTCCTCTAAGGAGAGGTGTTTTAGAATATACCAGTTACACAATTTAAGTTCCTGATGGAATTTGGCCAGGTCAAATTCTTTTTTGTTTGACTTTTCTGAGTAAATGTTGGGGATTAATGACTTTTTGCTTAACTATATAAGTGGGAAGGTGGTCACTTAGGTCATCAGGGAGGGTTCCAGCGGTGCACAGTTGAGGGTTACTATTTGCAAGTACCCAGTCGAGTATGCTTTCTTTTTGGTTGGGTTTACCTAGCCTGGTAGGGGTGGTTATGATTTGCGTGAATGCATGCAAATTAATATGGGTAGATGGGGATTCTGAGGAACAGGTGCCCCAGTCTATGTTAAAATCACCCTGTAGTAGGGTTTCTTAGGAGTAATTAGATGATAGCCAGTGTACGGTATCTTCAAGTGTGGCTATATTGTTACCCGGGGGAGTGTACATACAGATGATGTTGATGCATTTACTTCTAGTACCTTTGCAGGATTTCTTGTTATTTTCCTTATTTATAGGCTCCTTAAGCTTGGCAATAACCCTTTCTTCTTCCTGTTGCGTGAGTCATTGTGCTAAAAGTCTTTGTGCTCTGGAGTTATCAAAAAGCTGCTGCTTAACAGCAGTCTTTCTAACCTCGTGCATATTATCAAGGTAATCCCTTATTTTCTGTGTTGCATTCTGCAGTTGCTCCTCTTCTTGTTCTTTCCCACTATTCTGCAATACTCTAACCTTTGTCAATCCCTCTAAATAATTCTTGTTACTTCTTAACCATATCCGTCTTTGATTTCAACTCTACTTTTAAACTCAACTTTAATTTTATTCCACTCCCTAGCTATATTTCAAAAGAAATTTCTACCATATCTGATAACTCATGAATAATTTCCACTACCCATTCCTTAAAGTCCTCTTTTTCCACAGGTAGGTGGGTAAGTGGCAGTGCCTCGTTTTTATTTCATTACCCTGCATTTTTATTTAAGTTATTGGCCTGTGATTTGAAATGGCTACTTGAAGTGTACAAAAACCTTCAGTTAAATGCACATGTTCATATGAAATACAAGTTCTGTGTAGCCTAGTCTAGATGTTCTTCGTGTTTCACTGTTGCAGTCATTACATTTGGGTAATCCTGCTGGCAGGTTGCCCTCAGTCAGCCTGAATTCCAAAGTCTTGGGTCCTGCGTCGGTTGCTGTCTCCCCTTCCCTGACGTCAGGTCATCAGGGGTATAAAAGATGCAGCTGACTCCATTTTCTTCAGTCTTTCCTGCTGCGCGGTGCCCGAAGCAGAAGCAGTTCACAAATGCTGGTCGGCCGACTCCTGAGATTTTTGTGTTCGAGTTTCAGATCCGAAGTCTTCATTAAAAGCTAAGTACCCCGTTGGGGAAACTTTTTTCTTGCTCCAGACTGATGTCAGAAAAAGTTAATAATTGTATTTCTTGTGGGAAGCAAATACCTCATAAGGACTTTCATTCTTACTGTATTCCTTGCCTAGGTGACCACGACATTTCAAGTTGACAGTTTTGTGCTAGATTTAACCAGCGCACTATTAAGCATTAATACGATTTTGCATTAAGTTATTTTGGGAGCAGATTTAATTATACAATGTCGTCGGATAGCCATCCGACTACCGGAGTTCACAAAAAAACGCAAAGAAAAAGAAAGAGACAGGCAACCAAGGTCCAAAGCCAACGACGAAGCTTCTCTTAAACCAGTCGCCGGTTCTCAGTGAGGCACTTTCGCAGCCCCTGACGCCCGCTACTTTAGAGTCGCAGGCCGCTACCGACTCCCACGTGGTGTCGGACAGGCTGCTGGAAACTCAAGATATTGGAGCCTCGGAGACTATTCCCTCAGAAGATGGGTCCGGAGCCGCTGAGCAGGCATCAGCTTCTGAGGGTGTATTCAGACCTAAACAATTGCACATTAAACCGACTTAAGCTTCAAAGGCAAAGACTAAAGCACCTTTAAAGAAACAAGTCAAGTTCACCAGCCACATGGACAGGCCTCCATGCCCAAAAAACAAATGCTCAAAATGGCCGAAGACTTAATTACCTTGATCAGGGGTTCCCATTCCCTTCCTGATAAGAGGCCTAGGCAAGAGACATACTATGAATCTTCAGGTCCGGTTTCCATTTCCTCTGATTCCTCTTTTGATCAAGAATACTCACTTCCCCCTTATGAGGATTCTGATGCTGAAGAATCTATTCTTTCAGCTTCTCCTCCTGAGGACTACTCTTTTGGGGAAACCTTGCATACCATAAGGGAGCATTTCCACTGGGAGAGCCAAGATTTTTCAGAATCTAAGAAGAGGCTCAGGGACTTCCTTTTACTACCTCAACACAGGCCTCTAGCTATTCCACCTGTGTTAGACATTGTAGATGTGTTTTCTGAGTCTAGTCTGACCCCTGACCACCTTACATCCAGCTCCTGTTAAGCCTGACAGATACTACAGGGTTCCTGACTCTCAAAAATTCCTTTTCAAAACCCTGCTGCAGACCCAGAAACTGTCTCAGGGTCACAAAGGAGTTAAGGCTTCCACTGCAAAAAACCCTACCCCCTCTGACAGAGATTCTAGGGCACTGGATAGATGGGGAAAAGATTTACACATCTGCTACATTGGCTATAAGGGCCTTAAACTGCCAGTTTCATATGCTCAAGTATCAGTAATATGTCATGACACACTGCTTAATCAGAAACAGTTGGTAAATTCTGAATGTGCAGAAAACAAAGAAATGCAGTATTTATTGCATGCAGCTGAACAAGTTGGAAAGCATACTTTGCAATGTGGTTTTGATTCTCTGGAGCCTTCCTGCAGGGCCGCTGTTACGGAGGCATGCTTGGTTAAAGGAACAAAATTTGCCTGATCATGTCAAAGCTAAATTATTAGAAGGCACCATTACAGCATGATACCTTGTTTGGTGTTAAGGCAGAAGAAGTGTTAAAGAAAATGGAGGACAAAGCTAAATCTATGCAAACAGTCAAAGATTTTTACAAGTACAGCCACCTAGGTTTAGCAGACACTGGCCTACAAAGAATCGGTCCTTTCCAGTGTCAGACAGACCTCAAAGGGGCAGATCCCAGCCGCAAGGTTCGTACAGGTCTACGCAGTGGGGTGCTTCTACCTCCAAACGTGGAGAAGACCAATCACAACCATACAGGAAACCGTTCCAATGACTTCCCCCTGCCTGCACCAAGCACTTGTCTTCTGGCAACACCCTTAGGGGGAAAAATAGCACTTTTTTGTCAAAATTGGCACATTATAACCCAGGACAAATGGGTTCTAGACATAGTGTCACAAGGTTACAGGTTTCACTTCCATACCCTGCCAAGGGCAAATGGTTGGCCAGACCTGCCAAAAAATCAATGGGCAGAGGCTCAAAAACAAGTCTCATCCCTCATGGACATGGGAACTATTCAGCAAGTGCCACAGCAAGAGCAGGGACAAGGATTTTACTCAAGACTGTTCTTGGTACCCAGAATGGACAAAGCATGGAGACAAATACTGGACCTATCTATTCTAAACACTTTCCTGGATATACCAAAATTACAAGATGTTGACCTTTCAGCAGCTCCTGCCCATGCTGGGCAGAAAGGCTTTGCTCGTGACTTTAGACCTAAAAGAGGCATACCTGCATGTCCCAATCAGACAATCATGCAGAAGATACCTCCGATTCAAAGCTGGCTCAAAGCATTACCAATTCTCTGCATTGCCCGCTTATCTACTGCGCCCAGGGTCTTCACAAAGTGCCTGGCACCAGTAATTGCTTTCTGCAGACAAAGAGGAATACAAATATGTCCTTACTTGGATGACTGCCTCATTCAAGCAGAGAACAAGGACATTCTACTACAGCATCTGGCGTTTGTGAAAAGACTTTTAACATGCCTAGGGTACACAGTCAGCGAAAAGAAATCAAAACTCATGCCCTCTCAAGAGATATAATATTCCTGGGTGCAAGCTTAAATACAACTGCCCAGATGGCTTATCTCACACCAGACAAAGGCAACTGACTACCTGTTTCAAGGGAATGGCAACAAAGGCCCAGTTATCTGCAAGAAAAATTCTGCAGGCTTTGGGCTTCATGGAATCCTGCATCCTACTAATTCCATATGCAAGACTGCATATGAGGAAACTTCAGTGGTACCTAAAAAGTGTCTGGACACATTGCCACAGCCTGGAAACAATGATTACTCTCATTCCCTGCCTGCAAAGGAGTTTTGATCGTGGGCAAAGGCTTGTCACCAAAACAAGGGACAGCCATTCTCACTACCTCCAGCCAGGCAGAACCTAACAACGGATGCATCAGATTATGCCTGGGGGGCCCACATGGCAGGAGGAGGCATTCAGGGCACCTGGTCCACAAACCAAATGTACCTACATATCAATCCAAAAGAAATGCTAGCTGTTCAAAATGCCCTGACAGCCTTCAAGGACCTAATTCATCCGTGACAACTACTGATATAGACAGACAACACCATGGTACATAAACAAGCGTAGGGGCACGCATTTTTACCCCCCTTTGCAGACTAGCCATGGCTTTATGGGACACAGCATTGACTTACCAAGTTCATCCGCAGGCACAATTCCTGCCAGGAAAGGAAAATACTCTGGCAGGCTAGCTAAGCAGAAACCTCCTGGATCCCCACGAGTGGCGCCTGGATCCACATGTCTTCAGCATGATAACAAAGAAATGGGGACGCCCGGACATAGATCTATTTGCCTCCCCTCACAGCTATCAACTAAAATGATTCTGCACAAGGACTTATCACAGACAAGCATGGAAAGTGGATGCCTTATCCTTCAACTGGAACAATCTATCAGTATATGCCTTTCCTCCACTGCCTCTCCTCCCCAAAGTACTCCTAAAAGTCAGACAGGAGAAACCAAAAATGATTGTGATTGCCCCAGACTGGCCCCGCCAGTACTGGTATCTGATCTTAAGGAACTTGTCTCGATGCCCAGCCTGGACCTTATCTCAAATACCTCATCTACTGTCACAACAAAACAATCAGATTCTGCACAGCCAACTCAGGACTCTAAACCTGGCAGCATGGTGGATAATGTAGCCATACAAAGCACACCTCTCAGTAAAGCTGTGATGGCTGTCATTTTGGAAGCCAGAAGGCCTAGTACTAGAAAAGCCTATGCTGGAAAATGGAAGAGATTTTGTGCTCGGAACCAAGCTCAAGGAACTGATACAGCTGTTCCAAATATTCCTCAGATTTTGCAATACTTAACTGAGATGCTGGACAAAGGCCTATCTTTTTCATCAATTTAAAATTCATGCCTCTGCCATTTTGGCTCATTACAGTACAGAGTCACCACTCTCTTCTCATCCTTTATTAAGGCAGTACCTCAGAGGAGCCATAAATTTAAGGCCTCAAAGGAGATTGCCAATACCTGCATGGGACCTCAATTATGTCTTGGAAAAACTCACCCTACCTCCGTTTGAGCCAGCAGCTACTACGGATATGAAGTTTTTATCTTGGAAAACAGCTCTGCTCCTAGCAATAACTTCTGCAAGACAAGTGTCAGAGCTACAGGTTCTCATGGCTGTGGAACCTTTTATCATGTTTTATCCAGACAGGGTCTCTCTGAGGACAAACCCTACATTTATGCCTAAGGTGGTGTCCAGTATAGCCCTTAACCAAACTATTAATTTGCTAACTTTTTAACCAAACTATTCATTTGCCAACTTTTTATCCAGATCCACAGAACAAGGGGGAGAAAATTCTGCGTTCTTTGGACGTACACAGCCAACTTGGATTCTATTTGGACAAAACTCAAGTTTTCAGACAGACAGAACAATTACTAGTGGCATATGCTGCAGGCATATGCTGCAGGATCACAAGGAAAGGCTATCTCCAAAGCAGACTATTTCAAAGTAGATAGGCCATTGCATTTGTTTCTGCTACTCACAGCATGGCAAGCCAGTGCCTAAGGGCATTAGGCCACATTCAACCAGAGCTGCAGCCACTTCTGCAGCCTTTCTCAGGGGAGTACCAACCAAAGATATTTTACAGGCTGCTACTTGGAGTTCAGTGCACACCTTTACAAAGCATTAAAATCTTCCACGTTACTCTAAATCCAGTGCAGGCTTTGCCACTGCAGTTCTGCAGGGCCTCATAGCCACTCCTAATGCTGTTTAGCTCCAACCCCCCTACCATAGCTTTGGGACTCTACTCAAATGTAATGACTGCAACAGTGAAACACGAAGAACATAGTACAGTTGTGTACACTTAGCATAAATGTAGATGTTCGAGTGTATTCACTGTTGCAGTCCAGGTTACCCACCCGCCATCCCTCTTATTTCTGCTGGAACTTATCTTTACTTCTCTGATCTATACAACCTATGTGGTGTATTTGCTTGTAGATGAAGGTAAAGTTTATTTTGGTGCATGTATGTTTTATATTTATATATATATATATATATATATACATATATATATATATATATATATATATATATATATATATATATACATACATATATATACCCACCCTTTTGGGGGCACCTGACATCTGGGGCAAGAAAAACTGAAGAAAATGGTGTCGGCTGCATCTTTTATACCCCTGACGTCAGGGAAGAGGCGACAGCAACCGACGCAGGACCCAAGACTTTGGAATTCAGGCCGACTGAGGGCAACCTGCCAGCAGGATTACCCAAATGTAATGACTGCAACAGTGAATACACTCTAACATCCACATTTATGGTAAGTGTACACAACTGTACTTTTTTGTATCTTGGGGAGTAATATGTAAATTCAGTCTGGACTCCTACTACTGAATTCACATCTTCCATTCCAAATGTTTTCATAAATTTCTTCAAAAATCTACCCTCTTTGGTTATATTTGCCCTTCTGCTCCCCCCTCCCGATAAATCGTCACTGCTGCAAATCAAATTCCGGTCCCCACCTATGAGTAATATTCCCTGCTGAAAGCTAATTATTTTTCCAAGAATTTTGTTAAGCTCCATTATAGTAGTTTTAGATGGAATATAAATACATGCCAGTGTAATCCTCCTCCATTGCCAGTAGCCCCTTAGTACTACAACTCTACCTTTATTATGTTTGTATTATATCACTATTGGAGCTCCTGTTGCAGTTAGTACAAGTACTTCCATTTTCCTTTGTCCCAGATATTCCACTGAATAACCATCCTGAAAACTTTTATCAAATTCACATGCTCAGTTTCCTGTAGCATAGCAGTTTGCGCTCTACGTTTTTTAATATAATTCACTGCTCTCATTTGTATGCATCTGTGAGACCGTTTACATTTAAAAGTAATAGTGTTAATAGGTGGTTATTCCCACCTGTTATGTTTAATAGTTTTTTTTAATGTCTAGTTCCAGCTTTTGTGTTACATGCATACACTAATGTTTGGCAGTTAGTTCTTTCTTTTATAGTTGTTTGACTCATCCATTTGAGCCTGTTTCACATCTTGCAAAACTTTGTTTTTAAAGCCTTCAAAAAAACAAAACAACCCCAGAACACCCCTAAAATGTGTTAACTTAATACTAACACACACAACTATGTACATCTTCAAATATTTGTTTACCTCTCCTAATAGGAACAGTTGTCTGAGACTGACAACCACACTGACAGACTTGGATTAACCTATAAGTAAGGTTTTTCATGCTGAGATGCTTGATACAGCTTGTGCATTTACTAAGTGCCGTCTGTTTTTGTCTTGTCTTTGTTCCTCTCCTAGACTGGGAAAACACTTGAATGCTTTCATAAAGCATCATCTCCTAGCCATCAAAAGAAAGAAGTATTCTGTTTTTATTGCTCTTTATTAGATTGTCTCCATGGCGGCATGAGAACCAGATACACAGTTTCCTCTAGAAGTACTTATTTCTTTGCTAGAGGAAAACATTTTATTATATTCAGGATTATCTTTTTATTTATTTGCTTCCCCTTAAAACTTATTAGATCACGCCAAGGGCCTTAATCCAGTCATTCTCCTATCCAAGCAAGTCTATGAATTTTTGTCCCAAAGTTTTAACTTGCCATATCTTATAATTTTCTTTCTTTTTATGCTTGCCTCTTAAATCACAAAGTCTTCTGTTTATAACATATTTATCACTACGTAGTCTAAAATCTGATGAAATATGCTTTCTCTTTCTTTACAGTTGGTATAAGCATATAATATCATAATTCTATATACTAGATGTTCATCGTGCATACAGCTGCAGTCATAACAAATGGGTTCTCCTGCCATCAGGCGGGTCCTCGGTCGGCCGAATTCCAAAGTCCAGGTCCGGCGTCGGTTGTCGTCGCTTCTTCCCTGATGTCAGTGCGACAGGGGTATAAAAGAACCAGCCGACGCCATTTTCTTCAGTCTTCCTTGCCGCGCGGTGCCCGAAGCAGAAGCAGTTCGCAAGTGCCGGTCGGCCAGCTCCTGAAATTACGAAAATTTTGTAACCGAAAATTTTGTAACCGAAGTCTTCTTGAAAGCTAAGTACCCCATTGGGGAAACCTTTTCTTGCCTCAGACCGATGTCAGACAAAGTTAATAATTGTATTTCATGTGGGAAGCAAATACCGCATAAGGATTTTCATTCCCTCTGTATTCCTTGTTTAGGCCCAGACCACAACGTCTCGGTCTGTTGTTTTTGTGCTACATTCAACAAACGCACCATTAAGCGTCGGGCGGAGTTCGCCCAGCATTATTTTGGCAAAAAATGTAACTATATTATGTCGTTGGATACTCCGACTCCAGTTTTGTCTAAAAAGCGCAAAGATAAGGACCGACACACGAGGTCCGCGGCCTCTACCAACACCACGCCAAAGCCAACTACAAGTGGTCCAGTTCTCAGCGAGGCGCCTACGCAGCCCCTGACTACCGACGACACTTCATTGGTGGTGTCTTCTGTGCCCGAGGTCGCAGGCTCCTCGGCCCACACCCCGACTACAGATACCGAAGCCACTCTTGGTGGTGAATCTCAAAATGTAGACAGGTCTGCCTCCTCTCAAGGTGTCTTCAGACCTTCCTCTTCTTTTTCCATCAAGGCTTTCACTAAGTCTAAAGCAGCCATGCATTCTAAGAGACAAGCTACACAGGGCCCATCTCCAGGCCCCATGCCTAAAAAGCAGATGCTTAAAATGGCTGAGGATTTAATTACTCTTATCATTTGGGGAAACCTTGCATACCTAAAGGGAACACTTCCACTGGGAAGGCCAAGAGTACTCGGATTCCAAGAAAAGGCTAGGGATTTTCTCTTGCTACCTCAGCACAGGCCTCTGGCTATACCTCCTGTCTTGGACATACTAGATGATGTGTACTCAGAGGCCTGCCTTAACCCGGATTCTTTAATTCTCAACCCCCTCCGGACAAAAGGCCCAGAGTGGAGGAAGAATCCCCCTCCTCTGATCAGGCCTCCATCATATCAGAGCACTCTGATGAACAGGAACTTTCTTACTCCCCTTTTAAGATTCTGATGCAGAGGAGTCCATTCCCTCTGTATCCCCCCCCAGAGGATTACTCATTTGGGGAAACCTTGCATACCTTAAGGGAACACTTCCACTGGGAAGGCCAAGAGTACTCAGATTCCAAGAAAAGGCTAGGGATTTTCTCTTGCTACCTCAGCACAGGCCTCTGGCTATACCTCCTGTCTTGGACATGCTAGATGATGTGTACTCGGAGGCCTGCCTTAACCTGGATTCTTTACTTCCAGCCCCAGTCAAGCCTGACAGTTTCTGGAGTCAGGAATCCGGTAGTACCTATCTCACAGGGCCCCAAGGGAATTAAGGCCTCCACTGCTAAAAATCCATTACCTTCCGAGAGAGATTCCAGATCCTTAGAAAGGTGGGGAAAAAAGGTATATACCTCGGCCACCTTAACCATGAGGGCATTAAACTGCCAGTTCCATATGCTAAAGTACCAACAGTTTCTGTTGTCACAATTGAGAAGTAAAATGTCACAACCTGAACAACCAGACTTGAAGGAGTTGCAGGATTTGATGCATAGTGCAGAACAAGTGGGTAAACATACCTTGCAATGTGGTTTTGATGCTCTAGAGGCCTCATGTAGAGCTGCTGTTACAGGATCAGTCATACGTAGACATGCCTGGCTCAAGGAACAAACCTTACCAGATCATGTCAAAGCTAAATTATTAGATGCCCCTCTACAAAAGGATGTATTATTTGGTGCTAATGCTGAGAAGGTATTAAAGAAAATGGAGGAAAAGGCTAAATCAATGCAAACGGTAAAACATTTTCTACAGGTACAACCCCCACGTTTCAGTAGCAATTGGCCTTCCAAAAATTGGTCCTTTCCAGCCACGGACAGACCCCAAAGAGGTAGATACAGGTGCCCGAGGGGAAGAGGGCAATCCTAAGGATCGTTTAGAGGCAGACAATGGCAAGCTCCTACACAAAGAGGTGGTGAGGATAGTTTGCAGCCATTCAGAAAGCAAGCCCAATGACTTTCCCCTTTGCATGCCAAGCAAGGCTCAAATGGCAGCACCCTTAGGCGGAAAGCTGGCATTATTTTCAAAAAATTGGCATATTGTCACAAAAGACCAATGGATCCTGGACATTATAAACAGAGGCTATAGATTCCATTTTCACACCTTTCCAAAAATGAGAGGCATGCCAAACCTGCCACACAATCAAAGGGCAGAGGCACAAAGACAAATTTCAGATCTCATGGACATGAAAGCTATTCAAGAGGTACCTACTCACGAACAAGGTCAAGGTTTTTATTCCAGACTATTCCTGGTACCAAGGAAGGGAAAAGATTGGAGACCTATTTTGGATCTATCCATCCTAAACACATTTTTACTCGTACCAAAATTCAAGATGCTTACTTTACAGCAGCTTCTTCCCATGCTGGGCAAAGAGTCTTGGCTGGTAACATTGGACCTCAAGGAGGCATACCTGCATGTCCCAATCAGACAAAATTGCAGAAGATACCTCAGATTTCTTGCAGGTTCAACCCATTATCTATTCTCTGCATTGCCCTTTGGCTTATCTACTGCGCCCAGAGTATTCACGAAATGCCTGTCATCAGTAATTGCCTACTGCAGACTTCAAGGGATACAAATATACCCCTATTTGGACGACTGCCTGATCCAAGCGGACAGCAAGCACATACTTCTGAAACATCTGGCTTATGTAATAATGTTGTTGAATTCTCTGGGATACACAGTCAACAAAAAGAAATCAAGGCTAATACCCTCTCGGAAAAAAAATTTTCCTGGGTGCCAACTTGGACATAAACACCCAAATGGCCTACCTCACGCCAGAGAAGCAGGGGCAACTAACTCAATACTTCAGAACACTAGCAAATTTCACCAGGCTGACTGCAAGGAAAATCCTGCAGGCTCTGGGATTCATGGCATCTTGCATCCTACTAATCCCATGTGCAAAGCTGCATATGAGGAAACTTCAGTGGTACCTGAAAAACCTATGGTCTCAACACAGCCACAGTTTGGAAACAATAATACCACTAATTCCATGTCTTCAAAAGGAATTTCTGTGGTGGGCTCAAGCATGCCAAACAAACACAGGTCTCCCATTCAGCAAGCCTCAAGCAAATCAAGTCATCACAACAGATGCCTCGGATTACGCCTGGGGGGCGCACATGACAGATCGGTGCATTTAGGGCAAATGGTCCCAAAAAGAAAAGCACCTTCACATCAATCAAAAGGAAATGCTAGCAGTAATAAATGCTATTATAGCTTTCAAAGACCTTCTGCATCCAGGTCAACTATTGATAAGGACAGACAACACCACAGTAATGTGGTACATAAACAGGGAGGAACCCATTCATACCCCTATGCAGGCTGGCCATGTCACTTTGGAACATGGCTCTGGACTTACAAATCGAACTTCAAGCACAGTACTTGCCAGGCAAGGAAAACACGCTGGCAGACAACATAAGCAGAAATGTGACAGATCCACATGAATGGAAGTTGCATCCTCAAGTTTTTACAGAGATAATTCAAGCATGGGGAAGGCCAGACATAGATCTCTTTGCCTCCCACAAAAATCACCAATTGACAAAATTCTGCTCAAGGATTTTTCATCCAAAGGCCTGGAGAGTGGACGCGCTCTCTTTCAGTTGGACAACAATGACAGTTTATGCCTTCCCACCTCTTCCTCTGCTGCCCAAAGTTCTACTAAAAACCAGAGCAGACAGACCAAAGATGATTCTCATTGCTCCCGACTGGCCAAGACAACACTGGTACCCACTCCTGAGGAGCCTGACGCATTCCCCACCATGGACCCTGCCTCTAATGCCTCTTCTTCTGACTCAGCACAGCTTCAAAACTCTTCACAGTCAGCTGAAAACACTCAATCTGGCCGCATGGAAGATTCCTTAACATCACAACAGACCCTACTCTCCAAGGAGGTGCAGGATGTCATTTTGGAGGCCAGAAGGCCGTCTACTAGAAAAGCTTACTCCTCAAAATGGAAACTGTTTTGTGCCTGGAATGAGAAAAAGGGCCAGAATCCTGGAAAACTGAATTTACCTCAAATATTACAGTATCTAGCTCAGCTGCTAAGCAGTGGACTTTCATTCTCCTCCATCAAAATTCATGCCTCAGCCATTTCTGCAGAATACAACACTGATCCACCTTTATTCTCTCACCCCCTCTTAAGACAGTTCCTCAGAGGGGCTAAGAATATAAAACCCTCAAGGAAACCACCAATACTTGCTTGGGATCTCAATTTCATTCTAGCAAAGCTGACCTTGCCTCCTTTTGAGCCAGCTGCCTCAACAGATTTGCAATATTTGTCCTGGAAAACAGCTTTCCTTCTGGCTATTACCTCAGCTCGTAGAGTATCGGAACTACAAGCCCTCATGGCTGTGCAGCCTTTTATCATCTTCCATCAGGACAGAGTTTCCTTACAAACCAACCCGTCCTTTATGCCAAAAGTAGTATCCAGGGTAGCTTTGAATCAGGCTATACACTTGCCTACCTTTTATCCTAATCCTCAAAACAAAGGGGAGAGATTACTACATTCCTTGGACATCCACAGACAACTGCGTTATTATTTGGACAGAACAAAGACTTTCAGAAAATCAGAACAGCTCTTTGTGTCCTATGCTATAGGAGCTCAAGGGAAGCCAATTTCCAAACAGACAATCTCAAAATGGATAGCCCACTGCATACTCTTTTGTTATTCTTTTCATGGCAAAACTTGTACCTACAGGCATCAGATCTCACTCCACAAGGGCCACAGCTACCTCTGCAGCTTTCCTCAGAGGAGTTCCTACCAAAGATATTTTGGAAGCAGCCACTTGGAGTTCTGTGCATACCTTCTCCAAGCACTACCACCTTCCATTATACTCCAAATCTAGAGCAGGCTTTGCCACTGCAGTCTTGCAGGGCATCCTGGCTCCTCCTAGTTCCACCTAGTGCCTACCACCCCTTTCTTAGCTTTGGGATTCTACCCATCTGTTATGACTGCAGCTGTATGCACGATGAACATAGTACAGTTTTGTACCTACCATAAATGTAGATGTTCGAGTGCTAATACAGCTGCAGTCCAGGTTTCCCTCCCTCCTTCCCCTCTTGGGACAGGCCTATAGGCTAACACCTCCTCATACAACCTGATTGGGGTATTCATTTATGGTGTATTTGCTTGTAACTACTGTATTTTGATTATATTGCATTACTTTATTACACAAATTTATGTATTGCCTTCCTTCTGGGGGCAGCTGACATCTGGGGCAAGAAAAACTGAAGAAAATAGCGTCGGCTGGTTCTTTTATACCCCTGTCGCACGGACGTCAGGGAAGAAGCGACGACAACCGACGCCGGTCCTGGACTTTGGAATTCGGCCGACCGAGGACCCGCCTGATGGCAGGAGAACCCATCTGTTATGACTGCAGCTGTATTAGCACTCTAACATCTACATTTATGGTAGGTACAAAACTGTACTTTTTTTTCTGTTTTAAATCTACAATGGTTAATCTTCCCATTTTTGCTATAGTTACATCTAATAATTTTACTGTATTTTTACTGAGTATGATTACTTCCATGACAACTCTAATTTCCCAAATTCCAGATTATCTTTCCTCCCCATAGTTTCTCTGAAGTCTTTCATTTGTTAAAAATCTTGTGATGTGAAGTTGTTCAATCTCGTCTCCATTCTTACTAATGGGTTCTGAGCCAGTCATCGTCTCCGAGTTGGCCAATTTGCAAAGCTTGAGGTCTCAAACAGCTCGAGGCCAAAGCCCTATCTCACAATGCACCACTAAATTCCCCAGGTCTAGTTTGCCGCTGCAACTGATGGTGTGTTCTCTACAGCTCTTGACCATTGGAGAGATAAGTTTACAATTTTCTTACAAAAATTTCCTAATAATTTCACCATTATTGGTTAGTTATGACTGTACTAGTACAGGTTATCCGCTTTTTGGATTTATATCCTTGTTTTGATGGCTCTCTTCTCTCTAGTTTTGGGCTTGGCTCTGTTTATTAAAAGTTAGCTGTTTGGCTTTATTGCTCTATCCCAAGCCGAGTTAGGCTTTTGCAATTTTCTGTTTGTTAGCCGGATAGGCTCTTGGCCGTTTTTTGGCTGTTTTTTTTTTTTTCCCCCCTTAGCTTGTTAGGTTTTTTCTGTTACAGTATTAGGAGTTTCATAGCAGATGCCTTTGTTTACTTTTAGCCAGTTAGGCTCAGTTTTTTCTTTAGACTAGTTGTTGTTGTACTTGGCTGTTCTACAGTGTCTGTAAAGGTGAAATCAGGGTTCAAGAGATGCCCTAAATCTAGTCAGAAAACGTTGATTACAGATAGCCATTCTACATGTCTGCACTGCTTGGGTGAGGCACATATACAGTTGGTTTGTTCCATTTGTCATGGGTTCAGCTCTAGAGTGTTAGCTGAAAGGAAGCATAAGCTAGTGGAGTGGGTTTTAAGTCTGCTTTCCAATCCAACTTTGATTCTGCTCCGGGTCAACCAAAACCTTTTTCTCCAGCCTCTTCATCTAGTTCGGCTCCGAAGGGCTCTTCGGTTCCGAAAGCTTCTAAAAAGGCTACGGTCTCACCTCCAGTGTCATCAGAACTCACCGTTCAGGTTGCTGATAGGAGCCGGCCCCCAGGCTTGGAACCGGTATCTCCTACCTTGAGGTCCCCGATTCTGGGTTCACCGGCTCCATCGGCTTCCAGACTTTCCAATTCGGACATAGACCAAGTGGTGCAGAGACTTGTACTGGATCCGGCGCTTGCTAAAATTCTGTTTTGACTCTAGCAGCTTCGGAACCGGCAAAGTCTTCTCCTGTTATTGTTGCTCTTCCTCCGACTCGAATTGAGACATTGGAGCCGGAGGAGGCCATTCAGTCGTTGGTCGAACCGTCTGTACCAACACTCACTTTTGACCTGTCTGTACTAACCACCCTGATATCCTCTGCTCTGCCAGCTGAATCTGGGAGCCAACACTCTCCTGTCTGTTCGGGGGGGGCGAGTCTAACCGATACATCGGTTCTGACTCTTCCTCTTGGGGCTTCGGCACTGATGAGTTTGGCTCCTAACTTGGACTCGGAGCTGGTGGTTCTGGTGCAGGAGGCGTCTTCAGTGTCTTTGGACTTGGGTGCTTCCTCCAATCGGAGCCGTAGGGCCTTCGATGCCATGAGGAGGGCTTTGTCCCCCCCGGACTTCCACAACCTCTGATATGGCCACCTCCTCCCGAAAGGCGCCTGCTTCTTCTTCGCTACCACAGGTTCACCGTAAGCGTAGGGACCCAGAGCATCAGGATGCCCCCTTGGGGGAACACTGCTCTTTTGAGACCTCCCCAGAGACAGAGACTCCCAGTGAGGAGGTTCCTCGAAAGGGATTATGTAAGACGAGACATCTAGATTCCCCTCAGGAATCCAACATGTCGGACACCAATTTGGAGGAATCGGAAGGGTCCCCAAGGTCCCTCTCTGAGGATATTTTTTTGGGGGATATCCTTGAGATCCTTAAGCAGACTGGTGATCCCTAAACCCTACCGAGGACGAATCGGTGCTCCTGAAGGCTTTCAGGTCCCGACTGTCCACATCTTGGGTGTCTCCACCCTTTGATGAGTTGATGGATCTTTTGTCTTGAAGGGCGTGGGAGTCACCAGATTCTGTTGAGCCTGTTCCTAGAAGGCCCAACAAGTACATTTTAACACCCAAAGATAAGTCCTTTTTATCTAAACCCATATCTGTTGATGCCATGATGGTGGCAGCAGCCACTACAAAAGAGATATCGTAGACTTCTACGTCTGTCCAGCCTTCTAATAGAGAGTCTAGGATAATGGACAAATATGGGAAGTGCATGTTCAGTTCTACGACCTTTGCCCTTCAGTCATTGAACTACCTAACCCACTTCACAAGACTTCAGCGAGATCTCCTCAAAGAGCTTGGAGATATTGTCCAAGGTGCAGTAGCCAACTCTGTGGCAGACAAGGTGATGTCTTGGCTTGCTACTCTCAACTCCATCGTAAACTCTTCCATGCGCCTCATGTCTTACGCAGCTGATGGAACGAGTAGGGCTGCGGGTACAGGAATTGCTTTGCGAAAACATTCCTGAATGCACTTGTGTTCTTTTGCAGAACCTTTTAAGTTGTCGTTTGTGAATGCCCCCTTCGATGGTTCCTCCTTATTTGGTCCAAAAGTTAGAGACCCTCACCAGATGTGAGCAAGACAGTGAAACTCTGCCGTTGGAGTCCATTTTTCTATCCCTACTAGACCTTATCCCAAAGGTCAACGAGGTGGGAAAATGTGGTTCTGTAAGACCCAAGGAGCCTTTCCGAACTCGCAAGGTGAAGCCTCCTCCAGGGGCAGAAGGGGAGGCAATGGTGGAAGACGACACCCATGCGGCAGAGGGGGTCTGCAGCGTCAGGGTGACAGATCAGTTCTTTGGGAAAACCCATCAGTACTCCTGAAAGGAAGCCCGACTGTCTTGCTCTGGAGGCAGTCGGGGGGCATTTGTCTTTGTACCTAGGCACCTGGCTAAATATCTCAGAAGACCTATGGGTACAAAACGTTATATCCAGAGGATATTCCATTCCCCTTCTCTCACAGCCCAGACCAACAAAAGGAATCCCAGACTTTCCACCCAGTCTACGGGATGTGGCATCCGTCGAGGTCCTGAAACTTTTGCAAAAAAGAGTCCTCCAGCCAGTCCCAGCAGACCAGCAAGGATCCGGAACTTACTCAAGGTTCTTTTTGGTACCAAAGAAGACAGGTGACTGGAGACCTATTCTGGACCTCAGCAGACTCAACAAATATGTGGTAAAGACGAAGTTCCGGATGGTCCTGCTTCAGTCCATTCTCCCGTTCTTTGGGAAGGACAATTGGATGTGCTCCATAGATCTCCAGGATGTGTACTACCATATCAAAATGGCCAGGCCATCCAGGGATCATCTGCGCTTTCGGCTGGGAGCCAATCACTTCCAGTTTTGGGCCCTGCCCTTTGGTTTCACTGCAGCCCCCAGAGTGTTCACCATATATATGGCAGTGGTCATGGCTCACTTGAGGCATTCAGGAATCTGGGTGTTTCCTTACTTGGACGACTGGCTCCTTACCGCCCCCATGAGGCATTAACTTATTCGGGCAAGGGACGCTACCATAGATCTATGCTGACAGCTGGGTATTATGATAAATTCAGAAAAGTCTGCTTTATTGCCATCGCAGCGTACAGTCTTTATAGGAGCAGACTTAGACACGGTCAGCATGTCCCTGAAGCTCCCTCCCGAAAGAGTGATTATCCTTCAACAACAAATTGTGGATGATCTGTCAAAACGAAAGGCACCAGCATCACAGATTCTCAAACTGCTCGGCACTATGGCAGCAGCGATTATTGCAATACCCTTTGTAAGATCTCACATGGACTTTCTTCAGTGGTTGCTGTTCACACATTGGACGTTTCAGGACTTGCCGATTTAATCACCCCGTTCTGATTGCCACCTCTTGCAAGGACGACCTTTGGTGTTGGCTAACATCCGAGATGGTGACTATGGGCCATCCATTTGTTTTCCCCACTACAGTTGCAACAGTAACCACGGACGCTGCCCTGATTGCGTGGGGGGGGCATAATCGGGGACGGACAGCCCAAGGTACTTGGCAGGCTCACAAGGCTCATTTGCACATAAACTTCTTCTAGTGTTGCAGGCCTTTCAAGACTCTCTTCCCCTAAGCACGATTGCAGTCCAGTCAGACAACATGTCCGTAGTCTGGTACATAAAACAAACAAGGAGGAACCAAATCTTACCCCCTTTGTCGAGAGGCTCTAAGGTTATAGAAATGGGCAGAGTCCTTCCAGCGTTTTCAGATAGCAACGCACATTCCGGGGAAATCCAACGTAATAGCAGACAGACGCGGCAGAGCTATTCTGCTACCTCACGAGTGGTCTGTCAAGAATGAAATAGCAGAAATGATTTTCTGCAGATGGGGCTAGCCTTGCTGCGACCTTTTTGCCACCCCCACAAACACCAAGTGCAGCAACTACTTTGCCCTGATCCCTCAACAGTTGCAATCCCTGAGGGACGCACACGTCCACGATTGGCCTCCGGGACTCCTATATGCTTTTCCTCCCTTTCCACTGTTTCCCAGAGTATTGCAGAAAGCCAGTTTTCTGGGCAGGGCACTTATCTTAATTGCCCCATATTGGCTTTGTCAAATTTGGTTCCCCTTCCTGAAGCCTCATCTGCTAGAGTAGCCTTGGATCCTGGACCTAGTGCTGGATCTGTTGACCCACTCGTCAGGAGCTCTTCATCTTTCTCTTCAGTCCGTCAAACTGACAGCTTGGTTGCTCCAATTCCCAGAATAGCCAGGTTCCAGAATTTATCAGAAGAAGCTCGGCATATCCTATTGTCTCAGAAATCTTCAACTAGGAAACATTACCTCAGTAAGTGGAAAAGGTTTTCCATCTGGGCACAGCAGAATAACATTGACCCTTTCCTGGCATCCATCTGAGATATTTTGAAATTCCTAGCAAAACTGTTCAATGAACGAGCTGCAGCAGCAACCATTCGAGTAAAGCTGGCCGCTATTTCTAATTTTCATTTAAGTGCATCTGAGATTGGTATTATGTCTCATAAGCTGGCTAAGGCTTTTTTGAAATGTACGATGCACTTAAAACCACCGATCAGATCTCCTACTACTCCCTGGAACTTAAATATAATCCTGTCCAAAATTATTCTTCCGCCGTTTGAACCTGCCTCTTCTTGTGAGCTGAAGTATCTTTCTTGGAAGACCATTTTCTTGGTGACTATTACATCAGCACGTAGAATTAAGGAATTGGAAGCCCTTTCTATTTGAAGAATTCTGTACTGCCTTCCTGTTGGTTTCTTTCTGTTATTTGCCTTTGCATGCAAGCATACCGCAGTTAATTTAACTATTTATTGTAATTAACTAGTCTTATTACTGTATTGTAACACAAAGGACTACCCCTAAAAAAGGGGTATAAAACCACTTCAAAAACAGAAACTCCACGGCCACTGCACTCCAACCACCAACAGACCCAATAGTGTCCAAGATGAGAGACAATAATCCAGAACCAAAACGTAGAAGTAATCCAAAATCACAAGAAATTTATTGACAGGCTTAGCGCTTTCACCTTACAAGGCATCATCAGAGTCAAATAACAAATCCAACCTCCCCCAATTTTATATTAAAATCTGTGAACATTTAACCAATTAACAATGCCAAACAACCAATGAGCCTTCACAATCAATTAATTAATGAACATTCCCTTAACTCATGTTAAAAAATACCTAAAAATGCCTTAAAATATTTCAAAAGCTATATATTTATGTAAATCAATTAATATACCATTAAATATATCATATATAACAAATATATCAAAACTAATAATAAACATTAAGTAAAAAACACACAAGTGTAAATAATAATCAATATACACTATTGCATGTTAAATTTTAATACTAAAAAATTAATTTATTTATAAATATAAATATTTTGGTGTGAACAATGAAAAATAAAAAATATATATATATGACCTTAAAAATGTATATACAGTACATATATTAATCTACAAAACCTGAGATCTATGCACTAAAAGTGGCTTAATGGAAATATAATCATTAAGCCCAGGGTAGCTCATAGCATTTAATCTTAATTGCCATTCCATCTCTTTTAAAGCTACCCTGTTCTTAATATCACCACCACTTTCAAAGTGTACCCTATCGATCACAAAAAACATGAATTTCTTAAAATTATTACATTTCATACTGTGAAGGTATAAAGCATTATGAGAGTCTTTGTTTTTGATGGATCTAAGGTGTTCAGGAATCCTGTCTCTTAATCTGCGGGTAGTCATCCCAACATAAAATGCATCGCAAGATGAACAGTTCGCCACATATACCAGGTTCCTAGAGTTACAATTGCAAATTCCTGGACAAGGCAAAGTGTACTGATAACCTGAAATAACTACATAAGGGCCATCAGCTATGAATCTACATCTACACCCTCCACATTTTCTCATCTTAGACCTAGTGTATTGCTTATTCCTTTCTAAGATAGCTTTTAAGTTTTGTCCCCTACTATAAACTATCACTGGTTCTTTACCCACTACCGCCTTTAAATCATTGTTCAAACAATAGTTCCACACACTTCTCAACACCGCACATAATTCCTTGGACTTTTTTTTGGACACTTATCACGGTCCTCGGAGATCGAAGAGACTGTTGAATCAAGGAACAAGGACTACTTATTATCCCCGGGGGGTATATTACAGGGGGAGGGGGGGATATCACAAGGGAATGTGAGTGTTGTTTGTAATGTGTGTTCGAGTGTTTTTCCTATAGTGCCTTCACTTGTTAACAATGAATATGTATCTAATACTGAGGTGGTTCAAGAAAGCAATAATTGCGTTAGTGGTAGTGACACAACTGTCGGCTTAGATATTTTGAGCATTTATAACACATGTTTCAAATTAACATTGGAGGGAGGGGGTGAAGTGCAAGGAAATGTGTGTACTACTGTTTGCAATGATTTTTCTATTGATTTTTCCAATGAGCCTTTGCTTGTAAACGATTATGCATTTCCTAAGGAGACTGTTAAAGAAAGAAATAATTGTATAGATGTTAGTGACATGACTGAAAGTTTCGACATATTGAGTTTTCATAATACAGGTGTGGAATTGTCCTTGATTAACAATGCATCTTTAATGAGCCAAGAGATGAATAATAACAACTATGGTAATGAGTTTGTTATTAGTAACAGTTTGAGTAGTGATGGTGAGTTACTACAGGATGACTTTACATTAGATATGTACCATGGTTTAAAGTGTACTGTTTTAAAGCAAAAAGGCTTTACCATTTACAACTATACTGAAGTGGAGATAAGGGACACACACTTTGAATTATTCACTAAGGGCTTGAGTTTTGTTCCCAGTTTCAAACTGGATATTGCGCACATTTTATCTAACTTAAAACTTTATGTGAGGAGGCTCAACCTTCAGAAATATTTTTATGATAATAAGATTTTTACTGTAGGTGTAAGCAATATCCCAGGACCTGTACTTAAAAGAAAAAGTACTTTTATTCCACCCTCATGTCCAGAATTTATGGCTTTT
This sequence comes from Protopterus annectens, assembly GCF_019279795.1. NCBI lineage: Eukaryota > Metazoa > Chordata > Ceratodontiformes > Protopteridae > Protopterus > Protopterus annectens. The sequence goes on from NC_056728.1 coordinate 1,611,190,852, forward strand.
GAAAAATTATTGGAGTTTGAATTCAGGAGAATTTGTACATTACCTAGCAATATAACTGATAATTTATCGGGGAGTGAAAGAATATTGCTTAATGAATTTAGAAATTCCAGTAATATTAGGTGTATGAAACCGGACAAGGGGGGTGGGATGGTACTTATGAATAAGATTGACTACTCCACCTCTATGTCCAGGGTCTTGGATGATCAATGTACTTATTCTAGGGCATCTGTTAATGAGGTGAATAGAGCATATTCTAAAATCGACATGTTTTTGCAAGATGCACTATTTCAGGGAATGATTAATGAGACGGAATTTGATTACTTGATAGTTAAGAATCCAATTTTGCCGTGCATTTTTGGCATACCTAAGGTGCATAAGGGCATTCAGAATTTACAATTCAGGCCAATTGTAGCGGCTAGGGGTTCTAAGACAGAACCACTTGCAGCCTTTGTTGACCAATGGACCAAATCAGCTTTAACTGAAGTGCCTCATATATTAAGAGATTCATGGCACTGTTTAGAAAGACTGAAGGAGATTAAGAACAAAACGGATGGATATAGTTTTTTGACAATAGATGTTGTTAACCTCTTTTCTGTCATACCCCACAATGAAGGTTTGGAGCTGTTTGCTTCTAGTCTTAATTCGAGTAAGACTATTGATAAATCAAGATTGAATTTGTATTGTGACTTGATGGAATTGGTTTTAAATAACAATTTTATTAAATTTGAAGGAGAAATTTATAAGCAATGCTCTGGAGTTGCCATGGGGGCCAAGTGTGCCCCTGTGTATGCCAATTTGGTGTTATTGGCTTGGGAAAAGGCGTTTGTGTTTCCTTCAAGATATAGGAATAACATTATACTGTATAATAGATTCTTGGATGATTTATTGATTATATGGAATGGGGATGAAGCAACGGCAATAGAGTTTGTGGAATATTTAAATGGTACTACTGGATTTTTAAAGTTCACCTATACTTGGGGTGCAGATAGTACTAATTTTCTGGATATTAGTATTTTGAAGGTGGATGATGAGCTATCTAGCACAATTTATAGGAAGGACAACTATTCAAATTCATTATTGCATTTTGCTAGTTGTCACCCTTTTCACCAACGAAAAGGGGTAGTTAAAGGGCAGATGGTATGTATTTCGAGATTGGTGAGCAATGATAAGAATTTTAGATTGGAAATTTATAAACTAATTGGGATGTTATTGGAATGAGGTTATCCAATCAAGTTATTGCTAAGTGTGAAAAAAGAAATATGTAAGAAAAGACGTACTATCTATGTTCCTATTTTGAGGGGAGATCAAGTTACTGGGTTTGAGACCTTACAGTTGGATGAAACAACAGGTGATAATAATTTAAAGGGACCATGTTTTATTATGAAGTACAATGATAAGTCCAAGGAATTATGTGCGGTGTTGAGAAGTGTGTGGAACTATTGTTTGAACAATGATTTAAAGGCTGTAGTGGGTAAAGAACCAGTGATAGTTTATAGTAGGGGACAAAACTTAAAAGCTATCTTAGAAAGGAATAAGCAACACACTAGGTCTAGGATGAGAAAATGTGGAGGGTGTAGCTGTTGTAGATTCATAGCTGATGGCCCTTATGTAGTTATTTCAGGTTATCAGTACACTTTGCCTTGTCCAGGAATTTGCAGTTGTAACTCTAGGAACCTGGTATATGTGGCGAACTGTTCATCTTGCGATGCATTTTATGTTGGGATGACTACCCGCAGATTAAGAGACAGGATTCCTGAACACCTTAGATCCATCAAAAACAAAGACTCTCATAATGCTTTATACCTTCACAGTATGAAATGTAATAATTTTAAGAAATTCATGTTTTTTGTGATCGATAGGGTACACTTTGAAAGTGGTGGTGATATTAAGAACAGGGTAGCTTTAAAAGAGATGGAATGGCAATTAAGATTAAATGCTATGAGCTACCTTGGGCTTAATGATTATATTTCCATTAAGCCACTTTTAGTGCATAGATCTCAGGTTTTGTAGATTAATATATGTACTGTATATACATTTTTAAGGTCATATATATATTTTTTATTTTTCATTGTTCACACCAAAATATTTATATTTATAAATAAATTAATTTTTTAGTATTAAAATTTAACATGCAATAGTGTATATTGATTATTATTTACACTTGTGTGTTTTTTACTTAATGTTTATTATTAGTTTTGATATATTTGTTATATATGATATATTTAATGGTGTATTAATTGATTTACATAAATATATAGCTTTTGAAATATTTTTAGGCATTTTTAGGTATTTTTTAACATGAGTTAAGGGAATGTTCATTAATTAATTGATTGTGAAGGCTCATTGGTTGTTTTGCATTGTTAATTGGTTAAATGTTCACAGATTTTAATATAAAATTGGGGGAGGTTGGATTTGTTATTTGACTCTAATGATGCCTTGTAAGGTGAAAGCGCCAAGTCTGTCAATAAATTTCTTGTGATTTTGGATTACTTCTACGTTTTGGTTCTGGATTATTGTCTCTCATATTGGACACTATCGGGTCTGTTGGTGGTTGGAGTGCAGTGGCCGTG